>NC_056728.1:1463814854-1463928633 GCF_019279795.1 Protopterus annectens | reverse complement strand
GAAATTGTTACAGGCCGACACATACACACGGTCACTATATAGCATAGAACTTCACTTGTTTGCCTAAATAAAAGCTTATAGTTGTGGCAGTTTGGTTGCTTATTCAGTTTCTTGTGACATTTAGGTATTTCAGTTACAGAAATAACCAATTCATGCTACCATTACATTAAATACGGGATATCATTATGTCCTACAATCTTAGCACATTTGCCATTTTTAATAATTTTTTTCGGGACACGACTGCCCATAGAGGGACTGCCCCTCGCAAAGTGGGACGGTTGGTGACCTTAGTCGCTACTCCTATGTCGGTGCGGCGCGCTGACATGCTGCTGTACACCTTCTCTGGGTATGCACACTCACAGTACATTGCGGGACGGACACGGTATTACGCGTATCCTTTGTTCCTTGGACAGGTACAGTTCGGGCTGCGTGGGTTTTATTTGCTTCTCTGTTTAGTTGGGACGGGTACTTTGTTGCATACTCTGCGTACATTTCATTCTGCACGGGCCATGGCTGCTGCCATTTCTATTCTGGGCGGACTATGGCAGCCAGCACTTTAGGTTGCTCTTCGCCTGCCTGCTTAGACACGCCTACTGACGCATCCTACTTGG
This sequence comes from Protopterus annectens, assembly GCF_019279795.1. Lineage (NCBI taxonomy): Eukaryota > Metazoa > Chordata > Ceratodontiformes > Protopteridae > Protopterus > Protopterus annectens. The sequence continues at coordinate 1,463,928,022 of NC_056728.1, read as the reverse complement.
GCTCACTCACGTACACTACGCACGTGTCTGTGGTTACGGTGCACTCTCATTAATATGCATATGGCGCTACTACGCCGGCTATTCACTGCACCGCCGGCGCAGACCTTACGCCGGCCTTGCGCCGAGCTTCATGAATCCCGGGGATAGTGTTACTGCAGTCAGGGATATAGTTAAAATGTGTGCACTAATGGGTTTTTAATCACATTTTCTTTCTAGTGATGTTATTAAGGTTGTATAACTTACCCGTGCTTATTTGATGTTAAAGAATAGTCTTTCAGTTAAAATATGGTTTGCAGAATGTGTCCATGAACCTTCTGTATTTAAAGGCTTTCTTTTCAGTCTATATTCCTGCTGAATTACTTCAGAAGAGTTTAGAGAATGTTTTCAGCTTGTCTCAAGCTTCTGTGCATCTCTGCTTCACTCTGAATCCTTTCTCAAGAGTTCCTGCGTCAGAGAGGAAATGCAACATGACCTTTAATCCCTCAGAAGCAGGAAGTTTACAGAACACAGAAAAGGATTGCTAAAACAGACTTTTAAGTGCTCTAGCTTTTAAAATTATATTTCCCATTAAAGACAAACTGTAAGTAGTGCAATTTAATATAATAGTAATTCGTTAGACTTCTTAGTGGCTCATTTACACCTGGAACATCTGTTTAATTATTGAAGTGAGGAACAAGTGAAATGAAGCACAAGGGGTACATATTTGATGTGGGACAAATAGATGTGTTTTCATTAAACTTCAAACACAATACATAAATGTGTACTTAAAGGAAACCCCCCCATACAGTTTAACTCAATCATTAGGTTTCTTTTCTCCCTACAATATGGTTCCAGCATTGTGTAGGTACCAGAAACCTGCTTGCATTGGAGTCAAAGGAGGGGAAAGCCCACCTACTTTTTTTTAAACTCAACTTCTCACATACTTTGCAGATAAATTCATCTCTACTTGCACGACATATCATAAACACAGTTAAGTCTGTAGTTTACCCTGTCAGGTACTGCTGTCAATCTTAGATGGGCAATTAATCCTGGTAATGTCAGGAACACAGTAGCTAATATAAAAAAGACAGAAAGCTGTGGAACTGTTTTCCACTGTTTTATTGCAGAGGGGCAAAACAAGCAAAACAAAGCAATTAGATCCATCAGGGGATTATAGGCAGTTGTCAACTCTTCTGACAAATTTACATAAGCAGTAACACAGTATTGAAATATATGTTAAGATAACTTAAATGTAGTATCAAAGATTTCTGTGACATTTAGAGAAAAGTCAGAAAATATTTTTTTCTTGTAAAGTATCAATGTATTTACCATTTTCAAGCCCCCCCCACCCCACAGGCCAGAACTGCAGAAAGAGAGTCAGGTGGCAACTCTATCAACTAAGTGCACTGATACTGTTTATAAAAAGGTCTTTTATGCTTTTTCGTGACATCCTTCCAGAGGGGGATGCATAACTGGTACATGCAGATCCATTGTAAGAGATTCCCAGTGACTTTGAGTTAGTCCTTACATTGTTAAAGTGCAACCATAATATACAGCTGAATTTATTTTAACATATATTTACTACGTGCCCTTGCATTAAAAACACTAAGAAAAGGAAACCAGAAGTATTTAACTGTGTTTAAATGCGCATGGTCACACACACACACACACACACACACACACACACACACACACACACACACACACACACACACACACACACACACACACACACACACACACACTCACTCTCTCTCACGCATGCTTTTGTACATGTACTTTATACACATATACATATACAGAAACATACACACACGCACACACACACACACACACACACATATATATATACATATATATATATATATATATATATATATATATATATGTTTACCTTTATATTGTCGATCTCGATATGGGTGACATGACTTATGCGAATGCCGAAATGCGAATGTCTCCAATGTCAAATTCCGAATATGCGAACGACAAATCCTCACCCCTTTTTGACCCATGGTAGCAATGGTGTTGAGGTGTTGCGCGGCCAGAAATATCGAATGTCAAACGTTTTTCGATGTTTAAAATTTTTTGCGGTTTCAGTTTGCGTAAGCTGCATCAATTAAGTGGCCATTAGACAAAGTGTGATCGACAATATAAAGGTAAACCATATATATATTGTTACATATTATATTTGGTTTTGGTTTTGGTGTTAATCTTAGTGGCCTTGCAACTGCCCGCCCCTCTTGTAAATTTGTGTTTGGATACTCCTTCTGGGCCCATCACATTTGCTCACTCAACTGAGTGCAGTGAGATCATATTCTGATTTCAGGCACTCTTACTGTGTACAAAGAGAGCATCTGGGAAACAGAAAAAAAAATTAAGCTTGTTTCCTGCCTTTCCTGTTAAGTGGTATAGACTATTTGTAGGCTTCTGAGCCCCCAAGCCCTTCTGTGTTGGAGGGAAGCCTTCTAGCTTAGTTTTTTTCTTATAACTAGCCAGTTTTCTAGTTTCAGCACGCAAATCTGTTTCTTTGATCTCAGCACTTGTTCAGAAAAAAAAAAAAATTCATCTGCTTTTACTGTACTTGTGTTTCTACCTACTTTTTTTTACTTTTGCATCATCTTAAAAGTACTCAATTGTATTTATTACTGCTTGGTGTAACTCATTCTAAGCCTTTTGGTTTAAACACTTGGGCTTCGGACCAGTTGTTTTGCACTGAGAGGGTTTGTGGTCTGCACTGTAGTGGCAGAACAGGTAGCTTACATCCTTCTAGGTTGGGAACTGCTGATTGAGGGCTCAGTGTCTGTTATTCTAAAAGTGTATTAATTCTGGTTTAAGCAATTGGGCTTTCAGGCCAGTTATTTTACATTAAGAGGGTTCGTGGTCTGCACTCTTGTGGGAGGAGAGGCTGGACTCTGCCCTTCTGAGCTGGGAATTTCTGATTGAAGGCTTATAGTGCATGCATATCTGAACTGCTTCTTACTGAAGTTGGTGCGCCTTGTTTGCTGTGGCATAGACTGGATTCCGACCTGCTGGATCTAGCTTTGTTTGTGTAACTTGAGCACTAATCCAGGCATTCTCTAAAGTATTCAATTGTATTTATTACTGCTTGGTAGTAACTTGATTAAAGTGTAGCTATCATTCTAAGTCTTTTGGATTAAGCACTTGGGCTTCAGACCAGTTGTTTTACATTTGGAAGGTTTGTGGCATTCACTGTGGTGGAAGGACAGGTAGCTTTCATCCTTCTAAGTTGGGAACTGCTGATTGAGAGCCCAGTGTCTGTTATTCTTAAAGTGTATTAGTTCTGGTTTAAGCACTTGGGCTTCAGGCCAGTTATTTTACATTAAGAAGGTTTGTGGTCTGCACTCTTGTGGGAGAAGAGGCTGGACTCTGCCCTTCTGAGCTGGGAATTTCTGGTTAAAGGTTTATAGTGCCTGAATATTTGAACTGTATCTTACTGAAACTGGTACACCTTGTTTGCTGTAGCATAGACTAGATCCAGGCCTGCTGAATCTAGCTTTGTTTATATGCTTGTTGTTTGTTTGCTTGTTATTTCCCTGGAACGCTAATTCCACCTAATACACAGCTTCTCAGCGCTTCTGTGGATCACTAGTGATATCTGCATTGCTTACTGTACTTATTTCCTTGTTTCACTTAAAAGAAAGTTACTGTTTGTTGTTTTTGCATTTAAGTTACCTGTAACACATTGCACTTAAGTTACCTGGCACTTGCTCACTAAAGCAATTATATGTCAGCACTAAAAATTAAAAGCACTACACCCTCACTCCCCACTGGCCCTGGTTTTCAATTATTAAGGAATTCCCAATATTATTCTAGCATGTCCAAAGGTCAGTTGTCAATCTCCTCTCCAGTCCAGCTGGTGAATCTGGGAATCTTGAGGCAATGTTACAACTGCCTCATGTACACAGACAACCCTCTCCTCCTCCCAACAAATTCCAACACATGTGAGAGATGCAAACATATAGCCAAACTGGAGGCTAAGCTCTCTCAACTCAGTACTGGCATAACCAGTCAAGAGGAGAAGGAAACCACACTCACTACAATTCTAGTCTCACATAGACCTACCACGACAGCAAACCAAACACATAATCACACAAAAACATACTCGGAGGCTCTAAATAAAGATCTGCCGAAGCAGCAGAGACTTCCAAAGCAGACACCCAAGCAGCCGCTACCCCAAAACAAAACACGTGCAACACATATCTCACAAAGCCAGTGTGCCAAACAGTCACAGCCCTTAAGACTAAACAACACACCTGATACACTTGTAATAGGTGACTCTATCGTCAGGCACACTGACGTCCTGCTCACAAGGCTGAACAAGGAGAGGGTCACGGTGAGCAGCCTGTCAGACGCTAGGATCCGCCACATAACACAAGCACTCAGGTCACTCCAAGGCAAGTACAAATATGACTCAGTCATTGTCCATGCTGGTGTGAATGACCTGAGACGTACCTCCCGGACTACATGAAAAGAGACATAAAGGAGCTCTCTGAGCATGTAGCCCAGGCCGGTATGACCCTGACCTTGAGTAGCATCTTACCCTCACCAAGAATGATGCCACAATATGAAGACAAGATGATCAATTTCAACAATTGGCTTAAGTACTGGTGTCATTCAAAGGGGATCCAATGCCTGTCAGCTTGGGATGATATGCTCGACAAGCCACGATGCTTCGCTAGGGACGGCTTGCACCTGTCACCCCTGCGCTTTCGGATATTGGCAAAGGCTCTTGCTACCCCCATAGTGCCTTTTTAGGCAAGGCTCAAAGACAAACCCACCTCCATAGGTATCACAAGGGATAAGAAACTAAGAGTAATGCTACTCAATGCCAGAAGTCTAAACCTCAAGATGCACACACTCGAAACTTTCCTTAGCATGGAGAACATCGATATCTGTGCAGTAACAGAAACCTGGTTAAGGGCTCCCGAGAGCACCCCAGCACTACCAGGTTATACCTCATACCATGCTTTTTGGCCCCAAAACTTGGACCGAACCACAAAAGGAGGGGGAGTATCGATATTCATCAAAGATACCCACACCTCCAGGTTGGTGGCAAAGCACAAAGCATCAGAGACTATCCATGTGCAACTAACAGTGGGAAAAACTGCCTTCCAGTTGATAGCCTGCCACAGACCACCCTCCCAAACCCAGGAACCCCACTCGGCCTTCCTGAGAACACTGGAAAATATGAAGGTCTCTCCAAACACCATTATATTGGGCGACTTCAACTACCCAAACATAGACTGGGAGCATTACTCTAGCTCCAACACCCTAGCCCAAAGTTTCCTAGAATTTATAAACTCAAATGCTATGGAACAACTTGTTACCACTCCCACAAGAGGGGAAAACATACTGGACCTGATCATCACCAACATGGGGACTCTATGCTCCAGACCAGAAGTGTATCCCTCACTGGTAAGATCAGACCATAAACTAATCTCACTGGATATTCACATCCCGACCCCACCCCCTGCCCAGAAAACCACAGTGAAAAACTTCTCTAAAGCAAATTTCACACTCCTCAAAACTGAGGTGGAATCCTTCAAAGCCCCCGGGCCTGTGGAAAATATGGCCCAGACCGCAGAATCCTTTATAAATGCATTCTATGAACACCTTCAGGAATGCATGGATCATGCGATCCCAAATAAAACCAAGACCCAATCCTCCAAAGGCAGACGTCCTGTCTGGTGGACCCCAGCCATAAACAAACTATACAATAGAAGGAGGAAGCTACTAAATGATAGAGCAAAATCCCAAAAAGGGAAGGCATCACTGATCAGTATTAGCAAAAAACTATGGGGACACATAAAATTGTCTAAGTCCAGCTTCGAGAGAAAAATTGCACAGGGCACTAAGGATAATCAAAAGGCTTTCTTTAGTTATGTTAGGAACCTGGGTGGTAATTCCCAGATATGCTCAGAATTAGTCCAAAATGACAAAAAATACACCGAACCCACAGACATTGCCAACATCCTAGCTGACAGGTTCAGTGCAAACTTCTCCCCACCAAAAGGGCAAATATCTATCCCAGCAGAGTGCTGCCCCCCTGACATCTCAGATGCTCAGGTAAGAGCCGCCTTCTCCAAAGCAAAAAACACAGCATGAATGGGACCAGATAGTGTCCCAGGCTGCGTCCTACATGAACTCCAAGAAGAGCTAAACCCAAACATAAAACTACTGTTCAATCTCAGCCTTACTACAGGATATGTGCCCAAAGAGTGGTGTACAGCAACAGTGGTCCCTCTCCATAAAGGTGGTGCCTCAACGGATCCTGGAAACTATCGCCCCATAAGCCTGACTAGCTTGGTCTGCAAAGCTATGGAAAGGATCATCATGGACCTCATAAATAAAGATATTGGGGACCTACAAACACTGGATCCTACCCAGTTTGGCTTTGTTAAGGGCAGATCCTGCCTCTTAAACCTGGTTGATTTCTTTGAAACAGTCACCAAGGCCATTGACGAGGGGAAGGTGGTCCACACAGCCTACCTGGACCTCGCAAAAGCCTTCGATACAATACCCCACTCAGGCATTATAGATAAGCTCACCAGCTTAAATATAAACCTCTATGTCACTAGATGGATTGAAAACTGGTTCAAGGACAGAACCCACATGGTTAGAATTGCTGGAGCCATGTCAGACTCCAAACCAGTTACAAGTGGTGTCCCACAAGGCTCAGTCCTGGGACCTCTCTTGTTTGGTATATATTTCTCGGAGGTACAGGCCAACACGGAAGGATTGTGACTGACCAAGTTCGCAGATGACTGCAAACTGGACGCCATAATCGACTCTCCAGCCGACACAAGCATCCTCCAAAAGGGCCTCATAGAAACAGACAACCGGTGCCAGAGCCATGGCCTCAAGCTAAATGCCAAAAGGTGTATAGTCATCCCCTTTGGCAAAAACAAAGTGCCCACAAATTACCACATAGGTGGTAATCCATTAAGTACAGAAGAAGTAATTAGGGACCTGGGGACCCAAGTTGTTAGCAATCTCTCATTTGACAACCACGTGACCAAAGTGGTTAGAAAAACATTTTATATAGCCCACCTAATCATGAAGGGATTCACATCTAGATCAGGGGAGGTCATCATGCCTCTTTACTCATCCCTCATCAGGCCCATAATTGAGTACAATGCCCCTTTTGGGATGTACCTTACCAGACACCTGCAGCAACTGGAAAGACCCCAAAAGTACCTCACCAAGAGGATCAAAGGGCTCAAACAGATGCCATATGCTGCCCGGTTAACGAAACTCCAGCTCTACTCAGTGGCATACCGCCTGTTCAGAAGCGATCTGTGCCGATCTCCCGTAAATTCTCAAATTTTTGAGAATTTGTAAATTCAAGTTTTTCCAGTTCCGGTTTGGTTTCCGGTGTGTCCACGGGCCATGTCGGTGGCGGTGGAGTTTCTACTACACAAAACAGGAGCCCTGTTAATGTTCTTACGGAACCAGGGAATAATGGCAAGAGTTTGACTGCTATAAACATTTCACTGATTTTGGCTGTTTCGGATAATGCTAACGTTAACACCATGGATCAAGTGGTTCATCCCAAGCAAGGTACTGTTTTTATCAATTCACCCCTTGTTTATAATAGACGGCGACGAATACTGACTCATTGGGAGAACGTTTGGGGAACAATGTTTCTGCTTCTCAGCAGGATGCTAAAAGCAGATTCAATAAGATTTTTTCTAAACAATTTACTTTTTCGCATCCTGAGAATTTACGGGAAGAGGATTCCAACATTAAAACAAGGAAAAAAGAAAAATATGATGCTTTATTAAAGGACATGATATATATGTTAGAAAAAAAGATTATTTAAGTATAAAACTACTGAAATTGATATTGTTTATTTTAAACATTGTATTCATCTAAAGATTGTGCCACAAGGATTGAGAATTTATAAGTTTCCTTTTGGTATTGTTTATACTGATGAAGTTATGTCTGATTATATACAATACTTTGATGAAATAGGCCTGGGTCTTATTACAAAAACTTTACATTATTATGAGATACAAAGGGAACAAATATTGAATGAAGTTCAAAACTTAGACAAGAAAATTAAAAGTGATTTATTATTTTCTCATTTTAGCACTTTATATTTTAAAATGTTGGATAGAGTTGATAACAGATGTTACAATATTTTTCAAAAGAAAAAACGTAAATTGGATCGAGACCAACAAAGTTACCAGAATAAACAGGTGTATATTAACAAAATTGATAATTATGGTGAACATTCCAATAAGAAAAAGGGAATGGTACACCAGTCTACTGGTCATATGGAAAATGGGCACTACCATGGTTACAAATCACCCACTTTTACAGAAGTTGTGAGAAGTAATTCAGAGTGGGACAATGGGGAGGTGGTATTGGAACACCATGACAGTGAGGATTTTCCTATGGTCAGGCGCTCGGCGAGATTGGCACAGTACTATACGAAAGAGGGGGAATACAACAGGAATTATTATCCACACAAAAAGAATTATTATTCCCACAAGAAGAATTTTTATTAGATGGGGCAGTTTTGGATGTCCCTACTATAGTTGGTGACACTATTATTCATCAAAAGAATGGTTTTACTATATATAATTACTCAGATAGGATTATTTTGGATGATTATTTCAGATTATTTTCCAAAGGTGTTAAATTTATTCCGTCAACTAAGGGGGATTTAGTGGACAATATTGTGGCTTTGAAATTTTATACCAGAAAATTAAATTTAGAAATTAGTCTAGAATCATTGGATAAGAATGATTCAGCATGTACTAATGTATACAATATGCCTAAAAAGAAGAGTATATACAATCCACCATTGCACCCATTGGTTGAAACTTATGAGAGACTTGTTATGGAGGATATTTATAATTTATTTAAACAGCATAACAATATGGTTGGGTGGAATTTAACTAAGGGTGAATACGATTTATTAAATGATTTGAGAAGTGACAAAAATATACGCATCATGGTCCCTGACAAAGGGGGTGGTATTGTTATATTTCGTAGCATGGATTATTCAAATGAGATGTTGAATTTATTATTTGTTGATAGTACCTATATAGGAACATAGAAAAATCAGATTAACATATCGTATTCTAGGATTGATAGTTATTTAGAAGAATATGTTTTGGATGGTAGGATTAATAGGGAAACATATGATTTCTTGTATAGAAAAAATCCGGTAGTCCCTGTTTTCTTTGGTATCCAAAAGCTGCACAAAAGTATTGATAAACCACCTTTTAGACCTATTGTAGCAGCTAGGGGGGTCTAAAATTCATCCATTAACAGTATTCATTGATTCTTATGTACAACATATAGTTAACAAAGTACCACATCTTTTGAAGGATTCATGGGAGTTTTTGAAAAGTATTAAACCAGAACTATATGATGAAAATATTATATTATTAACAGTGGATATCAAGGATCTTTTTACAAGTATTCCCAAAGTGGAGAGTATGGTATTATTTGAGGAGGTACTTTTTCAATTTTCTGAGTTAGAGAATGATATGGTAAAATTGATATGTGAACTCATAGGTATAGTTTTGGACAATAATTTTTTATGGTTTGAGGGGGAATTCTACCAACAGATAAAAGGTGTCCCGATGGGAGCAACATGTTCACCGGTGTATTCCAGTTTGGTTTTATTGGGTTGGGAAATTGTACATGTTATGGGTAGTACTTTTTGGCCAAACATTAAATTGTATCTCAGATATTTGGATGACATTTTTATTTTATGGGGGGGCCCGGAAAAGGAGATTCCTAAATTTATGGATTATTTAAATTCTAGCACAAATTTTTTGAGTTTCACTTTTCAGTATGATAGGCAGGCTATTAGTTTTTTGGATACATACATATCCAAAGAAAAAGGAAAATTTAAATTGCAAATATATAGAAAAAAGACTTTTTGCAATGCCTATCTACATTTTGAAAGTGATCATCCGTTAAGACAGAAGACCAGTATTGTTAGAGGACAAGCTATTAGAATAGCATGGATGACATCAAATAAGGAGGATTTACATAGTGAATTTCAGTTTCTTTCTGATATGTTTATTGAAAGAGGCTACCCCGTAGATTTATTAGATAGTATTTTTCAAGCAATATATTCTGAATGGGGGAATAAATATAAACCCCTTTTAGGTACCCCTCAAGAAACATTAAGTAATAGTACAAATGAAGGTGAACAGGATACCTTCCAGAATTTTAGGAAAGCATGTGTGTTACAATATAATGCTAGAACAGCTATGATCCAACAGGCTTTTGAAAGAAATTGGAGTATATTTAGAACAAATGATGATATTTTTCAAAGAGTGGGTGATAAACCCAGATTTATTAATAAGATGGGATATAATGTTAAACAGGTGTTAGAACACAAGTTAAATAAAGATGTTCCAGTTGCACAAGGGACGAAATGGTGTGGTACGTGCCCCTATTGCCCTTATATTAATAAGGAATCAAGTTTGGTTTTAAATAATAACATGAAAAGTAGGGTTTATTTTAAGAAGGGTAATTGTAATACTATGGGGTGGTGTATTTAGCCATATGCCACACCAGTGGACATTTTTATGTAGGTATGTTAAAGAATAGAATATATGAACATCTTAATGATATAAAAAATAAAAAGTCTACAAACGCTCTTTATAAACATGCAATCATTTGTGAGAATTTTGAAAAATTTGTCTTTGGTATCCTGGATGTAGTACAAATAAATCCCAGGGGGGATGATTGGAAAAACACCCTCAAAAAGAAAGAAAGCCAGTGGCAATTTAGATTGGCTTCCATGTTTTCACCAGGTTTAAATGATCATGTTTCTCTGGTACCTATGTTAACGGAAAGGGGAGTATTTATATAAAAAATGTTATTTAAGTGTTTTGTATATTTGTGTGTACAATATTATTATTAATATTTAAGGAATATTTATGTTACATATATATATATATTTTTGGGTGGGTTTTGATGAAGTGATATTATTAAGATAGAAGTTTGCTATACAATTTATTTATTTATTTATATTAGATTAGGACCCGATGGCCTTATCAGTTTTAAAAAAGTTTAATATGTTTAAAATGTGCAATAAAATGTATGAAATTTCATAGTATAAAATAATGTATATTTTGTTTTTACATATGTGTTTGTTTATATAATATATTCATTCATCAGTGTGTTTTAATGAAAATTTTTTTGCTTGGGCATATACAGCTTTAAATCCATGATTGACTGTGTGATGTCATAACTTAAAGTAATATTTAAATGTTCATTAATGAGATTTGTTTGTTTCTGATGAAGTCTCATACTAGAGATGAAAGCACAAAAAAATGGTTAATAAAAAAGTTTTTTAATGGTTTATATGGTTGACGTGCCTTGGATTTCCTAGCAGAGTTCAATATTTATTGTTTACAATTTAACATTCTTCTTATATGGTAAAGTAAAGAACTGGTATATTTGTAAAAGAAAGGAATTGGATAAAGAGCTTAATGCTCTCCAAACTGAAGTTGATAAATTAAATTTAAACTCCGTGATAAAGCTGCAAGCACATAGTTGAAAAATCTAAATCATAAATACCTAGAAATCTTGCATCATAAGATTTCCATTAATCTAGAAAAAATTAAATTACAGTCATATTCAATAAATCCCAAGCACCTTCATAGAATAGCTATTAGATCGAAAAACATTAATTAAATAAACCATATCATGGCGATTGTTTATAAAGAAGAGAATAGGATTATTATAGCTATGGATCTGAAAGATATATTGAAATGTTTTAGCAAATATTATGAAGAAATTAATAAAACAAAGTCAAACCTGAGTAACAGCAAATGATTGGATATTTTTTTAAAAAGAAAACATACATGATAGACTATCAAAAGAAGAGAAAAGCAGTTATATACATCTTTTTCCTTTAAAGAATTAAAAGACCAAATTAAAAATCTTAAAACTAATAAAGCACCAGGCATGGATAGGATAATTCCTGAGCTATATAAAGATTTTCTTGATATTATTTTAAAAATATTATTAAATGCTTTTGAAGAAGTTAAGAGTAAATCTAATATTCTCCCATCATAGATATATTCTCTTATTACACCCATTTAAAATCGGATAAGGATCCTGCTCTATGGTCTTCTTATAAACCTATATTACATTTAAATGTAGACTACAAGATTTTCATGTCTATATTAGCAAAAAGATTAAATCAAATACTCATTGGTTTAGTCAATGAAGATCAGACTGGGTTTATAGTTAATTGGAAGTTCAAGATAATATAATAAGTCTCTTTTCTTTGATTGATATGGCAAACAAAAAAAGAGTTATCCATAATAAGCTTAGATATGGATAAATCTTTTGACTCTGTGAATTTGTCATACTTGTTCAGAGTACTAAATGAATATAACTTTTCCACTGATTTCATAAAATGAATTAAACAGCTTTATGATCACTCAATTTCTTTTGACAATATCTAGCCCTTTTTATATTTTAAAAGGTACTGAATATGGATGCCCTTTATCTCCTTTGCTATTTGCACTTATTATAGAGCTGTTTGCTAACCATATAAGATCTAATATAAACATTAAAGGTTTTAAAATAAATGAAAAATTGTCTTCTAAAATTCAACATTTTGCTGATGACATTCTGCTCACTAGGGTAATATTGAACTCTAGTTGGATCATATAGTTAGTTCTATGGACTATTTTGAAAAGATTTCAGGTCTGAAATTTAATCACAATAAAACAAAAACATTGCTTATAAACAAAGGGATAACCATTAAGTTAAACTCTTACAAAAATTTGGTTGGGAGAATTTACAGTTAAAATACTTAGTAATTACTATTGAGACTAATAATAAGACTAATAATAAAAATCAATTATTCAAATTAACAGACAATTGGAATGAATTATCTTTCACATTTGAGGATAGACCAAGATCTATCAAAATGATAATCTTACCAAAACTCTTATTCTTTTGTCAGTCATTAATTCTTCTCCTTCTAAAAAAGTATTTAAAAATTAACTCTATTTTGCTAAAGTTCTTATAGTATCCCAAAAAAGCAAGAATCTCCTTAGACATGCACATCAAAAGTTGGGAGGAGGGAGGCATTGGGTTCCCCAATATTTACTTGTATTCTAAATCCGTAATTATTAAAGTAATACTCCAGTGACTTGACTCCTGTTATGCTTCCTGTTGGAAATCAGTACATGAAAAGATACTATTCTAAATCTGTAATTATTAAAATAATACTCCAGTGGCTTACTCCTGTTATGCTTTCTGTTGGAAATCAGTACATGAAAAGATATTAATAGATAATAGCAAATCTGTAATAGAAACATATACACATTTGGACATCAATACCTTTTTTATGTTGTAAAAGGCTATACATTAATTGAAAAATGTAAGTTTAATGTCTGCCCTGTCATAGATCAAGTTCTATTAATAATCAAGAGATCAAACATCCCAGTTTGATTTTTTTTTCCTGCAGCCATCATGCTATAAATACATTAACTGTTAGTGTATTCTATTTTTCTATTCAATAGCCAGTTTGTTAATTTCTCTCTTGTTTTTTTGTGTTAAAATGTTATGTTCATGTAAAAAATATTTAAAAATCATGTAAATAAGCTCATGTACAGATGTTTTACCCTGCAGTTATAAATGTGCATCATGTATAACTTAAATGTCGAGCTTTTCTCCCCGGCATCTGTTGAAAATGGGTTTTACCCAGTCAGACTCCCTGTCAACAAAAACAAATAAATAAATAATAAATGATCACCTAAAATTTGACTCACCCATCCAAAACACTATTGAAAAAAACATATAACACTGGGACAGCTTTACAAAGCATCTCCCTACCTTATCTTGTAATCTAGAAATATTATTGCCCTCTCATATCTATTGCCAACCCTCTCCTATACCTGTCTCCTGCTAACATGTCAGCTCCTCAATTTTTAACAAATCTGGAGCAATGTCATAATAAAATAGGAACATTTGCAAGCCATCTGTCAAGTAAAATCCATCATTGCCTAGCACTGAAACAACTAAACTGGCTGGAATTCCCCAACTATCAAAATTTTAATCAGCTTAAACTGGCCCAAAATATACTTCATCACTCAAACAAAGGACTAACACTGAAGACAGTAATGTTATGGTACTCCCCACCTAGATCTCTCAGGCCTGAGAACACATATCTTGCCCAAGTCTATAGACCAAACAAACATCGTGAAGCAACATATTCCTCATATGTACTGAAATGTTGGAATACTCTCCCACAAGACCTAAGACAAATCATTAAACCAAAATACTTCAAAGCAAACCTCAGGACCCACCTCTTAGATTTCAAACTATGCTGCTGTCACTCTTGTCCTGGCTAAACATTGCAACATCTCCATCCATCTGTCTGCTGTCTGTGGTGCCCTTTTGGTCTTGCATTCTATTGCTCTGTTAACCTAATAGAAGTTCTTAACATTATCATTGCTATAGTAAAACCAAAATGTGACTATAGAACATAATGATTTCTAGGAGCTATCTCTTCAGATTTGTTCCCCTTTATATACTAATTTTTGTATCTTGTATGTGGTAATTAACATTTGCTATTTTGCCTTGTATTGTATTGTATTTTATAACATCTTCAAGATTTGTTAGCAATGGAGCATTTATTATCAGGCCTCTGCTGGAAAGGGACCTGTCATAGCTAGACAGTGAGGGGTTTTACCTGCCGGTTCCACATGCTCAAATAACTTGAGGCACTACAGGAGCAAATTAAATTCAAAGCAGAGGAGATCCAGGATAACAGTCTCCATGGGGATATCCAGGACATGTGTAATATCACCCTCCAGGTATTCCAACACACTCTGAAATGTGAATATGATGCTTTAGATGCATCAGGCAGGGCTGCTGCCAAGGGGATCAGTCACTTGCACACATGCCAGGCTGAAGATGCAACCTCTCTCAGAGCAGTTAAAGCTGGACTTGATGCTCCCTTGGACAAGGTGTTTCTTTTTGTACCCACTGCAGAAAAAGTGTTTGAAAAACTAGACAAGAAAGAGAAACAGATGAAATCTGTAAGAGAAATTTACCTATCTCCTGGTTCCTGATACAATAGAGACTATCCTACCAAGTTTTGGCTCTTTCTGCCCAAAAGTGAAGAAGCAAAACAGCCTAGAGGAAATGCCCAGACAACAAAGAAAGTGGCAAACCAAACAACATTGCAGACCTGGGGGATTCAAGGATCTTGCCCCTAGGAAGCAGCTGTGACTACAACCTGTACCCCCCATCCCATCTTATCATCTCAACCCCTTCCACGTGACAGGAAGGCTGTCTTCCTTCTGTTATCACTGGGAAGATGCAATACAAGACAATTGAGTCCTACAGATTATAAGGAGGGATATGCCATCAAATTCTGGATGATACCTCCATCATTTCTAGAGATCCCCCTCCCACTAAAATCACAAGAAAAACTTATTCCTCCCATTGTGATTGAAAGGATCCTTGTAGTAATTCTAACAGTGTCCTCAGTAGAAGATGGCATAGGGTTTTAATTCCACTTTTTCTTAGTCCTTAGGAAAGAAGGTACTTGAAGGCATGTTCTAGAGCTGTCATGACTGAAGATGGTGGTGGTGATACCAAAATTCAAACTGTTAACCCTTTGGAGATTGATGCCTCTTCTCTTCCTAGGGGTATGGACAGTGACTCTGGACTGGATGGATGCCTACCTGTATATTTCTATGACCAAGGATCACACAATTCCTATGATTTCAGGTAAGGGGTTTCTGCTCCCTGAGACTTCAGCAAATGCATAGCACCAATCCTTGCCTTTTGCAGAACATAACGGGTCCACATTTACTCTTATCTGAACAACTGTCTGATCCAAAGTCACCCCTAGAACTTCTGACAGCTTTGCAAATCACCATGGATTGTTTTCAGTAGGTGGGCCTGCCCTTGAACCTCCAGAAGTCACAACTCTGTTCAAGTACCCGGACTATGTTTCTGGGAGCAGTCATAAACTCAGTCCAACAAAATGCATTCCTTTCAGAGAGCAAGATCATATTTCTTTCAAAATATCTGATAACCCTTTTCTCCAGGCAGTACATTGCAGTAAGGGGATTCCTCGCGGTTCTAGGTTGCATGGCCTCTTGCATTATAATGATATCCTTGGTAAAACTGCACATGAAGAAGTTGAAGTTGTTCATAAAGAACAGTTGAGCTAAACATAAACAGTCCCTGGAAACCATGATCCCTCGTCTTCCATGCCTGAAAAAGGATATTCTGTGGTGGGAGGAAAATGTTTGCAACAATCATGGGACACATGACCACTGCCATAGACAAGGCAGACCAAAACAACAGACATCTCTGACATGGCCTAAGGATGCCCATGTAATGCATTTCAGAGTCAAAGGGAGATGGGGCAGGCAGCAAGCACAACAGCACTTCAGCTTAAAATAAATGATGGTAGTTATCCTGGCTATAAAAGCTTTCAAAGACAAACTGTCTCTTGGACTTGTTCAGATCTCGACAGATAATACCACAGTTGTGTGGTGTGTAAATAGGAGGAAGCACATTCATACTATTTATGAAGATTAGCAATGGAACTCTGGATGGTTGCCCAGCAACTGAAGTTAACACCCATAAGTGCTTACATCTTTGGCCAGGACAGTCTGTTGGAAGACTCTTCAAGCAGAACCGTCATGGACACCAACAAATGGATGTTGAAAAGTGAAGTCTTTCTAGACCTCACACATCACTGGGCAGTGCCAGAGACAGACCTTTTTGCTTTGTCAGGGACAGGCAGCTAAGCAAATTCTATTTGAGAACCCATCTTAAAGGGCTATAGAGAGCAGACACCTTCTCCTTCAAATAGACATACCTTTTTCCTCTGCACCATTCCAGTAATACCCCTCATCCCCAGAGTACTGCTAAAGGTAGGGTCTGACGGAACACAAATTATACTCATTGCTCTCTTCTCACCCAGGCATCACTGGTTCTCCCTTCTCCTGACTCTCAATCAGGGAACAAGCAGAGATTTGGTCTCATAATAGGGATAGTTGGGCAGGTAGTGCTTGCACATCAGAACCACTGGGCTCCTTAGACCCTGGACAAGAAAGACCTGAATATGGCACCAACTGATGTCCTCTTTATACCCCAACATTCTGATGTCAGACAGCATTGGATGGCTGATGGCTGAGGAATGGTGAAAGACTGGCACTCAGGACAGCCATGGGCTTCTATATGTCAAGAAGTGCCATGACTCAGTATTGTAGCATTGATCTGTTTAATCTACAATTATGGTAAGTCATATAGACAACTGTACCTTCTCCCAAGTTCTGCAGGTGTAAGGTATGGTAAAACTGAAGTTTGTCTGCTCCAACCCAGGATCTTGCCAGGATTTCAGCCCCTCCTTGCCATCCTCTCCATTAGAAGATAGTAGACTTTAGCTTCATTTATTATTTAGACCTTGGAAGATATTGCTACTGCATCCTATCCAGGTGCTGGTCCTCAGGCATTTGTGGTTGAATCACAAGTTTCTCTGCCTGCCATATAACATTATAGAATCTCATTCTCAGGTCTTGATTCCTGTATTATATCAGTTTTGAGGAAGTTTTCTGCCTTGGGCTTAAGCTGCTCTGATATCTTTGTCAGCTAGCATTAGTCTGTAGGATAGATGTGTCTTCCCCCAAAACTGAATAGGTTGACATAAATGGATCTGGCAGTGTTTCATCTCATATCTCACTGGTACTTTATGACCCATTGGGAGCACTAGTTGCAACCTTTGTAATATATGTTCATAGTGATGATCATCTCTACAGGAATATTTATGAAACATGAGAATTAGATGAAGGCGAACATCAATGCACTCTGTCAGACTTAGTGTTAGATGCCTTGCAGCAGGCTGATCATCTTGTACTGCAGATGTCAGTCCAGTGCTGGTTAGAAAGGGGATAACAGCCTTCACCATCTCAATTTCTTTCACCTGCATCCAGACGTTGGTCATCTGTGTTGCTAGTTAGGGAATCTGGGCTCCTGCACTGCCCAAGTGACAAGTATTCACTTGAAAATGTTTTTTGAACCTTTCTTATCATAGTGATTTTTGTGATTACTGAATTGTTTTGGTGACTGTAGTAATATTTTGTAGATTTTTTTTGTTCTGGTTATTTCCAAGGCCTTTAACACTCCTGGAAAAAACTTTATAACAAGTATGACTGCAGTAGACAGATGCTGCCAAAGAACTTTCACCTGCAATTTCTTTTTTTGTCTGTATCCATACAGCCCAATGGAATATCTAAGGAGTGTTTATAGATAAAAAGAAAACTTTGAAAACTCAGGCTAGACTGCTCAAGACATATTTGGAATAAGAAATACAGTCGCTATAAGCCAAGGGGCACCAGCTATTTTGATGTTGTCTGGGGCTTTTTCCAGTGTTATCCATAAAAAGAAGGAAAAAGCTAGAGTAAGATGGAAAAGCTATGGAAGTCTGGGAAGCAGGCTAGGTACATGAGGCTTTTGTGACCGTAATAGACATTCCTAGGACTAAGTACTCCAGTTCCACTGCGACACCAACATTTAAGTTCTTAGCCTCAACATCTTAATGCATAACCATCTTTTAATGCCTAGTTGGAGGTCAAAAGTTGAGATATCATGTTCTTGGGGTAGTATATTCCTCAACAGACAAGGCCTCACTTTTTTCCATTGCTATGCCACCACCAGATGAAGGTCTCTGGCCTTTGACTGCAGAATTGTAAAGTTCAAATGCAGCAGAAAGTACCATTCTTACCTTATGTGAGTATGGGAAGTCTTTCTATTTTAAGTATTACTGTTCTTTCTAGGTTGATCTCTTTCAAGGTCCATCACTTTGGGGTAAGTTCCACTTACATCTACCTTGTCTATTTTATCCAACACAAATTTACTGCAGAGTGTATTGCTGTGTGCAAAGGACTAGCCTTCCTCATCCCCCAGCAACTGAGGCCAGTATCTAGAGTCTGCAAATCCCTGTGAAAAAAAAGAGAAAACCCAGCAGATATCAGACTCTGACATAAGTAAAGATGAAGATGGTGAACAAGCTTATTTTTCACAGATCAACTTTTTCTTGGGATATGATTGCCAATGACAGAATCCCTGTTATCAGGGTTCCCACCAAAGATGGTTTCCTCAGAGGATGACTTTTAACCTTATAATGAAGAATTTCAAATGAATATCAAAAGGATTTTTGGAGTCCCACGAGGAGATATATAAACCTTCTGGACATTGACCAACCTAAGCCCACCTCCATTCCCCAGTGATGCATTCATGTGAGAATAAGTTTGAAAGCACAACCCTGCAGTCATATTACCAATCTGTTTCACCTAAGAAATTTGACGTCTTTCTGCGCAGAGTGGAAGAGAAGGCTAAGTATGAATTAAAAATTCAGTAGCTGACTTTGTCACTACTTTGAGTGCAAGAAGTAATTTGAGTCTGTTACTGACCAATAATACACCTTCAAGTGAAAATAAGTGTGAAGTGTCTACATAAAGGTGTCTATGGCTGGGCACCTTATGATCCTTGTGATCACTTTCCTAGTATTGTTCCTTTGTGTATCCATGGAAACTAAAAGTGTTCCTCAGTGCATTTAATAACTTTGGTCATATAGCATCATCTTATGAATTAAAGGGTAAATACCTGTAAAGCAGTGAGATTTTACAAGACATTCTACCTAGGAAAAAGAAAGCAGTAAGACACAGAAATGCAGAAAATATTATCAATTCTAGTAATTTTGTAAATTAAGGCATATCATACGTTAATATTGACTGTGAAGTAAATTCTTGGGATCATCCATACTAACCAGTATTTATTTGCATTTTGGTCCTCCATTTGTTTGGGACACTTCAGGCACTGGAGTGGGTAACTCCCAGCCTCCATTCTAAGATGTTGAGTCGTGATATTTACACTACAGTTCATCTCCCAATTAGCTCTCTTGTTTGACCCATCCAGTCAAATAATAGAAAGTGAACATTTAAAGAGAGAGAGAGAGAGAGAGAGAGAGAGAGAGACCTTTAAGTAGGGTGGTACCTACTGTGAAGGTTTCAACTGCCCCAGTTCGTGTTGTGTACCACCTTAGAGATATGCTCTGATGGTTTGAAAGAGTTCACCCTTTTGCTCAGTTTATCAGCAATGTGATATACTCAGTCTAATAACCAGAATTTCATATATGCAGACAAAATACTGGTGTTTGCTGCCTCAAGAAATCATGGACACTGTCATCTGTTTTTCTCTTGTTCTATAGTTGTTTTCTTATAAGCTTTTGCCTACATTGCCTACTCAAAAATCAATCACAATTTAATTCAATATCATATTAAAGTTAAATTTCTCTACATAGGCATATGTGTCTACAATTCAGCTTTATATGCTGCTTTGATGTTGTATAGCATCCAAAGGCATGTCTGCCATTGGAGGTGGTCCTATGGGCATGTTAGAATGATGTCCATTATTTAAGTCTAGTCAGAACCTTTGAAAAACTGACTGATGTTAACTGATCTGGTCATGTTTCTTGTAATCGAAGTTCAGAAAGAGTTATTTAAAGGGCAAAAATCACTGGAAAGGTTCAAACACTCCTGCAAAAACACTTTATTTATTTTAACTGACTTTGTTGACTGGGTTAGTCCCACTAGGCCAACAGCCTATTTTCTTGGAAGGCCTGAAGTGGTATGGCTACTCATCATCATCATCATCATCAACAATCACCTTTTTACTATTTTGTACATGGTATCGGGATGTCATGTTAACTGTTGCCATCTCTCTCTCTCTCTCTATTCGTTGCCACTCTCCTACCTTCTTCAACACTCTTGCCTGACTGTCACAGGTCTTCTCTCACAAAATCCATCCACCTCTTTGTAGACATCCTTGTTTCATCTTGTCTTCTTCCTGTCTGTCCAAAATATCTTCTTCACTAGATTTTCTTCTGCTTTTCTGCACATGTGCCCGGACCACCATAATGTGGTTTATGCACTTAATGCCCTCATTTCTTCATCTGTCCTGCAGAGTGCATCCTATCTCAGGCACTTCATTTCTATCATCTGCAGCCTTCTCAATTGCTGTGCCTTTACTGTCCATATTTCTGTACCATACAGTAGTACTGGCCACACCACTGTTTTGTACACCTTACCTTTCAGCTTCTTTGGCATTCTTCTGCCATACACTACACCTGACACTCTGTGCTAGTTGGCTGCAGCCCCTCTGATTCTACTTTTGACCTCCTTATTCAGACTTCCCTTCTCCTCAATCACCCCTCCCAAATACTTGAAGCTGTTAACTTGTTCCACTACTTTCCCATCTGTCTCAATTCTCAGCTTCTTCTTATTTACCCCATTTGCTGCCATTATAACTGTCTTACCTGTACTCGAGTTTCATCACATATGTCTTCAGCTCTGCATTTCATTCCCCTATTCTTTACTGAAGTTCTTACTCAGAGTTTGCCTGTAATGCCACATCATCTTCATACAGCAACTTTGTTGATGTGTGTTCTGATCTGTTTGTTAATGTAGCCCATCATCAGTATGAACAGCAATGAGCCCAGAGCTGAACTCTGATACATACACTCCCACTGGGAACCCCTTTGTGAGACTGCACACCATTCAAACTTGTGTCATTGGGTCCTTGTGCATAGCTTGCACTAATTCTACCAATGTTTCTGAGACTCTGAACCATTGCAGAACTGCTCAAATTAGCTTTCTTGGGACATTGCCATATGCTTTCTCCAAGTCTAGAAATGCCCAGCTGGACTCTTTCCTAATCTCTATCTTCTTCTCAGGTATTTGTCTCACTGCAAACATTGGGTCAGTTATGCTGTATCCTGATCTGAACCTGAACTGCTCATCTCCCATCTTACTTTCTACTGTTGTGCTTATTTATCAGTCACCCTTTCCAGACCTTTAATGCAGTATGATAGGAGTTTGATACCTCTATATTGCCCACAGTTGTGAATGTTCCTTACTTTTTGAACAATGGCATTGTTCTCCACTCATCTGGCATACACATTTCTCTCCAAAATGCTATGAGTACCCCCAGGAGCCATTTCTCCATCACCTCACCCAACATCTTTATTATATCTGTTGTGAGCTCATCTGAGCCTGCTGCTTTCCCGGACTTCATTTTCCTTAGTGCTATTCTTGCTTCTTCTGTGGTGGACTCCTGGTCTTCCTTCTCTTCCTTCATCATAGGCTGTGTCTGAGGCAGTATAGCTTCTGTGGGTTTTTCTTCATTCAGAAGCTGCTAGATGTACTCCTTCCATCTGGCTTTGATGTTCTGTGGACTGGTGAGCAGATTGTTGCTGGCATCCCTTATGAAGGGTGTCTGACTATCTTCTTTCTCTTTCGGTCTTTGCCTTGCAACCTGATATAGTTTCTTTGTGCCATCTACTGAGTAACTTTCCTAAGGATGGTAGAATGCTTCTGATGCCACATTCTTTGCTGTTGTAGCTCCTCTGTTAGCCAGCCAGTATTCCTTCCTTGTCTAGTCCATCTTTCCTATCTCCCACTTCTTCCTGCACTCCTTCTTTCTTTTGATGACTTCCTGGATTTCTACATTCTACCACCTGCTTTCCTTATGTACCTTATTTCCATACCTGGCTCAGCTGCACATCTGTTCTGCAGTCCTCACACATGCTGTTTTGAGATGCTGCCATTCTTCTGAAAATCCACCTATTTCTTTTCTTCTTCAGGAGCTAGAGCATTGAGTAATTCCTTGAACTGTTGTGCTTTCTTTTCAGTCAACTTCCAGGTCTTCAGACTGGTCTCTGTTGGCCTTATAATCTTCTCTGACCACAGTTTGCAGCTGATTCTGACAACTAGTGGTTTATGCTGTGGGCCAGCTGGTTGACTGGGGATGACTTTGCAGCCAGTGCCCTTTCCTTACTAGGATGTAGTCTACCTGAGTTGCATGTTGGCCAGTTTTATATGTGATCTTAGGTCACCATCAAGCCATTTGCCAGACAGAAGTTTAGAATTGGCTACCTTATTTATTCCTCTTGCCCTATACATGTGGACCTAAGCAGTCCTCATATGCTGTTCTGTCTCTCCCAATATGTGCATTCAGGTAATCCATTATCAACATGAATTCATGTTGTCCTGCTTTATATAGTAGGTCCTGCAACTGCTGTCTGAATGAACTCTTTTTCCTTGCTATCACAATCCTGCTGTGAGGCATAGGCTGAGATTATGAATACTGCTTTATCATTACACTGGAGGTCAATTGCCATGAGTCTGTCTCTAATTCTGATGATATGATGATATCCCTGGGGATCATGTCAGCCACCCTGCTAGACAGGGGTCCAGGTAAGTAAATAGTGTGGTAAGAAATAGTCAGGGAATTGTTATGGCTAGGCTGAACCTATCTTCTGAAGCCTTTCACTCATCACAATTCCCACACCATTTCTAGCCTGTCCTTGTCCTGAGTAGTAGACTCTGGAGCCCAAGCAAGTGACTTTGCTGCACTGCCCTTCCATCTTGTCTTCTGGATACATAGTATGTCCAGCCTCCTCCTTACCATCATGTCATCCACTTCTAAGCTCCATCCTGTTAATGAACCTACACTGAATTTACCAATTCTTAATTCATGTTTGGCAGATTAAGTGGTTTTACAATGAGCTTTCACTCAAGGTGGTATTCGTACTGACTAAGAGGAATTTAGCCAGGGCATTGGGAAACTTCCTCTACTCTTCTTGATAGATGCAGTGGGATCTTTTACATACATCTGAACTATACCAGCTCAGACGATGGGACCTTTGTTTAATGTCTTGTCAAAGGATGGCACAGTCAGGAATGCCGCACCCCTTTATGTTGGACTGCAGTGTCAGTATTGGAAAATGAAGCCAAACACCTGGTGTGGAAATAGAACCCACAGTCATCTGATCTTATAGATCAAATGCTACCTGTTGAGCCACTGACACTGCAAGCATGGTCTATAGTGACTGATGCTGTTGTCAGCATATAACTAAATGCATGTGTTTTTGGGAGCCATCATTAGAAAGGATTCCTCATGTCATTTAGTCTGTGTACCATGGAACCTGGAATAGAACTTGTATCACATCCATGGTGACTACTGTTTGCACACAGGATGTGCAGCAAGTTTAATGACTCTTAGAATACAAGGAAATCCTGACAAGAACCACTGACTTAAGGATTTTGGAAGCATCAGTCTATGCAGATTGACTAAAAGTCCTGTCCCTTTACTCTGTCATGTACTAACTATTAGGATGTGATCTATGCCTAACTGACAAGGCACTCTTGAAATCTAACCCTGATATAACTGTTGTACATTTCTAAGACAAACTGTCTGAGGGACACCCAATCTAAGGATTTAAACCTGGTCTGTGACACGAACAAAGCATGCTGGAGAGGCAGATGTGTGTCTCAGAGATTACCCCTTCTCTGCAACAGGCTTCCTAGTCACATAAAGCAAAGCCCTTCCCTGACCCTCTTCAAACGCAGTTTGGAGCAATGGATAGAGAATTATAAATTCACCCCTGGAATGGTGCCCAAGATCCTTATGGACAGGGGCAGTCTATAAAATACCCAAAGGCATAGGCACAAACCTAAGCCATCCTCTAGCCCTTAAGGATTGAAAATCAGACAAAATTCAGATAATAATGGCTTGTCTTGCAAGGGCTCTTGAGCTGTTAACCTAATAATTTCCTATGGATCCATGAATCTAAATGATTAGGTTGTCAAATGAAAGTTGAAAAAAGAAGTGCAGTGGAGTTGATTTATCTTAAGAGCCACACAGGCATAATGAAGAAAATTATTAATTTAGAATTGTTCATGCTACCGCAATAAATGTGGTGAAAGTGACCATCATTTTGAATATATTTAGGAAGAAGAGTTTTTACAAAACTGACATCAAGGTTGTGCCTTTTCTCAATATTGCATATTCACTGGTCTTCCAAGATGTTGGATGACTGAGCAACAAGCTGAATATAACTTTCTCAGTGTGAAAACTAAGAAATTGTGTAAAAGCCAGGAAAAGTTATCTTTTTGGCAAACTTTGGTTATTGGCTAGTAAGTAGGCTGCTTGGATGCAAGCAAAGAAGGAATTTCAAAACAATAATGAAAAATCTGACCAGAAAAGAAGGAAAAAAATTCTAGCTAGGAAGATACTCACAGTTGTTCAGCAAAAAGCAGCCCAAGCTGCAATTTTAGTACAGGATGGCTTCCAACAAAGTAGAAGAAAAAATAAATCAAATGATGTAAAAGAGTTTAAAGAAAAACTCCACCCACATATCAAGTTTTTCTTTCCAAAAAAGTGATTTTCTTTCCCTTTTTAATTAGTCCATTTCTTTTTACTGATGAACTTACTTGCCTTTCTTTCTATATTTGTCTTATCATCTTTTACATCAAGACTGTTAGGTTGGGTTACTTATTCCATCTACAGAGCCATTAAGAAAATAATGTTTCTTATTCACTGACATTAAAATGTGTCTTTTCGGTCACAAATTGCATCAGGTAAATAGTGTAGCCTGGACTTTCAATCTTCATTTTAGAAGCAAATGAATACAAAAACTCCACTCACATAATATTTTTTTCTAATTACAAATTACTTGTCATTCCTTTAATCAAAATGCCACAAAGAAAGAAAATATTTTCTTCTTACATTCCTGATTTTCTGTCAGTATTTTATTTTGCATTTTTTCTACACTGTATTTTCTGTAAAAGTGCACATTTTCTTTTGGAGTTTTGTTACAGCATGTTTGCATTGTTTTGTTTACAATGTTGGTTGAGACAAGTCGGTGAGTTGGAGAAGGAAGAGTAATATCAAAGATTCTAATTCTAGCTACAGTATTAAAAACTGTGAATGTAACACAAACCAGTTAAGCTCAAGTAACACCTATTAATCACATGTCGAATTTCTTACACTTGAATACTGAACTATAGTTGTTACTTTGAAAGGAGTAATTAACGCAATTACATTTTCATGCCTGTCATTCAAGCTTTCCTTAAAATACTTAAAATACAGAGATGAGTACTAATAAAAATTAAAGGAAGCAAACTAATGAAAACTATGGGTTGATGCTGATAGTCCAGAATTTGGGACTCACAGTACTGTTATAAGCTGATGGAGAGAGATAACCACAGTAAGTGATTCTGTCATCATAGGATTGTCTGTCTGTCCCTCTTAAATGACATCAGGGAGGTGGAAACATTGACTGTAAAACAAAATCATGCAGCATGGCAGCCCCCTTTTGGGTTATTTTACAGTACAACACATTAAAAATTAATAATTCCCACTTTGATACAGAGGCATTAGTAATGCAGGAAAGTTCAAGATATGATGAAAACATGTTTTTTTTTCAGTTTTAGGTGTGGTTTTCCTTTAAAATAAATGGGGCACTGCAAGAATATGTATAAAGTGTAATGACAAAAAGCTAAAGAAAATAAAAGCTTTAAGTTACTCTTCAGATAAGCTGATAAACTGCAGGAATCAGATTGATATGAAAGAAAGATGGGCTGAACATGAGGCTTCTCAGGAAGAACTGTTTCAAAAATAATAGAAGACGAAACATGCATTAAAAACCTGTGATGTTTTTCTATACCAGAGAAATGAGAGGTAGACTGTATTAGTTTTATGATGCTAAGTTGGTATTCCACAGCAACTTTTGTTATTTGGGAGGAAACATTATATGTCTGCTCCAAACCGGACTATCAGAAAGCAGCTGGGACCTACAGTAGGATGCAAGCACACAAGTAGAAAGAGCTCTCCTGATGCAACTATGGTAGAAGGAAAAATATTAAAAGTTGGTGACACCAGAATGGTTGTGAATATCATTATTTGATGTACACCAGGCAAAACAGAAACAATTTTGTCTTGGCAATCAGAGGGTGTTGGAAAGCAGGTGTGAAATTCAGATTGCATAGCTAGCTGCCACAGAATGTTTTTTGTTTTCATGAAGGATGAAATTCAGTTTTGGATACAAGACAGGCTAGGAAGGAAATAAAGTTTAGTCAACAAAGAGTGAGCCAAGAGATATACGAGGTCTCTTCTTCTCATTCTTATGTCAGTAAGAAAGCCAGTAGGCAAATTTTGCCATTGAAACTTTTTCCATTTTTCTAATAGAAATTTTTTGAGTGACAAAAAATTCCACAATTTGACCAGAAATCTTATGAGTACCTTAGACTTGAACCAGAAACAATTGTTGGGAGATTGAGATGATAAGGAGGAAAACAGAAAAAAAATGTGACTTTAGTGAGAAAGTAGCAATTGACTGAAGAAGTGATTGTAAGTAAAACAGATTTGTTCTTATTAATATTTGTATAAAAGTTTCCTGATATAAATTATATATTTTTTTGAGTGGGAAGTAGTCTTGTATGCATCTACATGAGTTTTATTATTGACTGTTGAATATACTAGTGGTATATGTGGGAAACTACTCTTTCTTAGCTGTAATTTTTCCAGGCTTTACACTGTAACAAGATAAATGCTGAGGAGATAGACACTAGTTAATTTAATGTTGTGATATTTGGCTGCTGGGGGTTGTAGATGTGTGCTAATCATATTGGTAACCATTTGAAATATCAAGACTCACTAGAGTGAGTCTCAAAACATTGAGACTGAAGGGCCTGAAAGAATGGAGTTAAGTATACCAAGTCTGAGATGGCCCTTTCCTAGAATATTCCCTTTTCTCTGAGGTATGGCGATGTTGGAGTTGGTATATATAAGTTCAGGGTGTGTGGAGGGCTTGCCTCCCACATCAAGGGGTGAAGGGGACTTGCCCCTCTGCAAAAAAGAAATTTAAAGGAGAAGTGTGATGTTCAATTTTTGCTATTCTCCTGGATTTGCAATTTTTTATTGGTCTGTCAGAATGCAGTATTATGAATATTGAGATTTCAATAGGGAGCCAATAATATTATATGTAAAAATAAGAAATGATAATTTCCCCATTTTATAAAGGCGGGTGTTTAAATTAGTTTTATTAGTTTAAGCTATAGAGCACTTTTTAAGTAAAAAGACTTGAAAATTTGTAATTCTTTCTTAAGATTTGCAAATTATATAGTTGTGTGTTTTCACTAACACCTGATTTTGCTAAAAAGAAGTAGCCTGGAGGCGTAGGCAGCTAATTATGAGAGGTGTGCCCTGAGTATAGTTTTCTGTGGATCTATCAGATACAATGTAATGTCAAAGAAGGAATGACAAGCAGTTCAGAGAAAATAAGCAAAGTAAAAAATGAAGTCTGAAACTGAGAAATGAATAATTATTGAAACAATTCCCTCTCATTAGTACTTTAATTCATTAAATATAACAGTGGACAATTTAATTTACTTACTTAAGGTTAGCCAATTAACTTTTTCTGAAGGCTAAAAGTTAATGTTTACTGAATGAGTGAAAATTGTTTTCACATCTGGGAAGATAATAGAGAAAAGAAAAAATAGTCTGAATAAGTGAACACACAGGCTGTAACATGCACATTAGTATGGTTAGCTTTAACTTTCAAATAGGTAATACCTGTGGGTGCAGTTTTCAAGTTGGAGCAACTACTCCTATTTGGAGAGGTAGAGTGTTTTTTTGGAAAATACATATAGATATTCATTATATCACAGTTGCAGTATTCTTTATTTCTGGAACTTCTCTGTTAGGGGTCCTAGTTATCTGATCTTTCTGCAAGAGCTTAGATTCTTTACCCCAAACATGGACTATAATTGTCACAGAGCATGTCATAGTGGGCTGGTATATGTTAAATGTTTATTAGTTCAGTTCTTCATTAGTAAATACACTGAGAGTTAAAAACATTTTGCGTCAAAAAGCTTTCTTATCCAGGATAGTATTGACAGCTAATGAGATTACACAACAGCAAATGTAACACGGCAGACAGCAAACACTAATTTAAGTACGTGCAAAAAACACTGCCAGCTTTTAAGAACCTTCTGGAATATTCTTTCCAATCATAATTAGCATTCTTAAACTGACAGCAAAATAATGCAATTATCATTAAGGGAAGGCTCGCACAGTTACATTGCAGAATGTTCTCATAGTAAGAGTTTCTCATGATCTCACTTGCAATTTTCTTTTATAAAAGCAACTGTGTATTCATTACAGAAC
The DNA here is from genome assembly GCF_019279795.1 of Protopterus annectens. Taxonomy (NCBI): domain Eukaryota; kingdom Metazoa; phylum Chordata; order Ceratodontiformes; family Protopteridae; genus Protopterus; species Protopterus annectens. The sequence continues at coordinate 1,463,898,988 of NC_056728.1, read as the reverse complement.
TTGTAATAAAAGCTAGAACAAAATACAGGTGCAGAGTGTCCATGTTTCTAACTGCTTCTCCTGTGCAAGCAATGCTCTGTAATGTTTAAAACATACAGCTGCAATGTATCAGAGAACACTTCACAGAACTCAAGTATATTTTCTGGCCTAGCTTGCTTATGAATAACTGTGTGTAATATAATATTTCTCTCTCTAACAGTTCCCTGTTTTAACCCATTCATTAATTCATGAATTACATTTTTATTTACTCAAGAAAGTGGGTATAAAAGATCTGAGTTACAGCTACATCACTAAGAAATATCTCAGTAGGATAGGCATGAGGTACAGGAAAAATGAACATTAAGTTAGAAACACATCTACTGGCTTGAGTGCTTGAATGGTGGCACTCACTCCATTCATTTATATGCATACAAACTCTATGACTACTATTAATTCCTTATTATCTGTTTTGTACTATTTTATCATTAATGTCCTATACATAAAGAATAGTGAAATCAGAATTTTTAATGCTACAACATCCTTTTATAAAAATCTTTTTCTTCCTCATCCTGGAAACAGATTGTCTTTCTATGCCCATGATGAACTTTCATCTCCTTTGGCATATAACACCTAACTTGCTAAGGTGTACCCAAAATATTTTTAACTTCATTTTACTACTTTCAGTGATTGTGCAGTATCTGTACCTTACACCTTTTTCTTTTTTCACTGAGAATAAATGCACCTCTCATTTACTTGTGCTAGCTTCAGCAATATTTATCTGTTTAACTTCATATAAACAAGGTCAGAATTTGACCTGTCTGAACTCTGCTATATATATATATATATACACGAGGAATTAAACCCACAGCTAGGACAGCTGTTTAATCATAGTCTTACCTCTGGATACGTACCCAGGGAGTGGCGCACTGCAACTGTGGTCCCACTTCACAAAGGCGGTGCCTCCACCGACCCTGGAAATTACCGGCCCATTAGCTTGACAAGCCTTATCTGCAAAGCCATGGAGAGGATCATAATGGACCTCATAAATAAAGACATAGGGAATTTGCAGACTTTGGATCCATCCCAGTTTGGCTTTGTCAAAGGCAGATCATGCCTTCTAAACTTGGTTGACTTTTTGAAACAGTCACCAAAGCCATTGATGAGGAAAGGCAGTCCATACAGCCTACCTCGATCTGGCGAAGGCCTTCGATACAATACCCCACTCGGGTATCATTGAAAAACTCATCAGCTTAAATGTTAACCCATACATCACAAGATGGGTTGCAAACTGGCTGAGTGACAGAACCCACAGGGTCAGAGTTGCTGGCGCCATGTCAGACTCAAAGCCTGTCACAAGTGGTGTACCACAGGGCTCAGTCCTGGGCCCACTCTTGTTTGGCATCTACTTTTCCGAAGTACAAACAAACACAGGAGGGTTATGGCTGACAAAGTTTGCAGATGACTGCAAACTGGGCCATAGTAGAAAACACATCTGACACAGATATCCTTCAGAAGGGTCTCACAGAAACGGATAACTGGTGCCAGAGCCATGGCCTAAAGTTAAATGCCAAAAATGCATAGTCATACCCTTCGGGAAAAACAAGGTTACCCTAGCTACCAAATAGGTGGCAATCCACTGAGCACAGAAGAAGTTATCAGGGACCTGGGGACCCAGGTTGATAGTAGTCTGTCATTCGACACCCATGTAGCTAAAGTAGTTAGGAAGACCTTCTACATTGCCCACCTTATCATGAAGGATTCTCATCTAGATCAAGGGAGGTCATAGTCTCCCTATACTCATCACTCATCAGACCAATGATTGAGTACAATGCCCCATTCGGAATGTATCTGACCCGACACTTGCAGCAGCTGGAGAGGCCACAAAGTTCATCACCAAAAGGATAAAGGGTCTCAAACATCTGTCCTATGCTGCCCGACTGAAAGAACTCCAGCTCTATTCAGTCGCCATCGCTTGCTCAGAGGTGACCTTTGCCTAACATACAAGGCCATGTCAAACCCAGATTTGATGAATATGCTTCACCTCAAAAAATCTAGATCCGTCAGAGCCACAAGGGCGGGAGACTTAAACCTCGACACGGCTATTAATAGGACGTGCTGGAGGGATAGATTCATCACCCAAAGACTCCCTATGCTGTGGAATAAAATCCCAGTATATGTGAGGCAGAGCACCTCGCTGGCCTTGTTCAAGAGAATAATGGATGGGAGATCGCAGATATATCCCAGGGATTACCTCAGTGTCACTGCTCGACAGAGGCACAGCAAAATAATGGGTATAGTTCCCCATACTAAAGGGGTGGCGTAAGCCACAAAACTATGGGCTAGGCTTGTAAATGCCCTCGGGCAGATAGCCTAGTATGAACCTATGAACCTATAAAGCAGCCATTTTGCTTTACCCTAAATATATTTATTGCCCTCTTTACACTTTCACAAACCAATCTACAACTTAACATTTTGTCATACTTTTTGTCCTGTCATGTATTACGATCATAATCTTTGTAAATGTTTTTCTAAATACAATACCCTGTTAGTATCCCTTTTGTTCTCCATGTTCTGTGATAATTGATCATTAAATATTTCAACCATTTGAAGCCTGGTTTACAACATCCTGAATTTCATTAAATAATATTTACTGCTTCTTTCCTCAGGTATTCACAAAAAACATTTTGACCAGCATGTCACAATAAACATGTCACTCTTCTTTTCAAGCTGATGCTCGAATTGTGTCAGCTGTAATGCTGTGTTGCAAAATATGTTTGATCATGTGCACATGTTGTGTATGTACTGAAAATCATATACATATACTGTGCACACTGTAAACAATTATATGCACATACTGTGCATATTGTGAAAATTATGTACACATACTGTGCATATTGTGAAAATTATGTACACATACTGTGCATATTGTGAAAATTGTCTGGTAAATGTAAATATAAAATATCTGTATATCCTTCCTTAGATCACTGTTACAGTATTCCTGTACTGATGGGTTATCTTGCCAAGATAATCTGATGTCCATTCAGCATGTCAAAGCCAAAAACTTCCATACACTTGTATGTCCAGCATATGACCTAAGCCTATAGACGTAAGGGTACATAAGCATATGTAGGAGTGTAATATCCTCAGGCTAGCTTCTCTATAGTCCAAAGGCAGATCTGGCTCCTGTAGGTCTTTTTCTATGTGGTTGTTGGCTGTTACCTCTGCCTTTGCTTATTCAGATAAGTGCCCTGATGGGGAACCTTCTTTTTTTGTATCTTTTTGATAAGGTTTGTTAGATGTCATAAAAGACAGGAAGTATGACTGTAGCGATTCCTCCATTCCCAGTGCTTATTTTGTCTTGGGGCCGAACACAATTAAAAAAATGATTAGATTTGTCAGTTGTTTGTTCCTAAAACCATACATATACTGATTTCTTTGTTAAATAGGCATTTGGAAGCCCAACACCTGAAACTCCTCACCCAATCCAAAATGTCAGACCCCCTTGGCTTTAGATATCCCACTTGCTCCTCAAAATTAATTCAGAAGGCCTAGGCCTGAACCGTCTGCTGCCAAGTCAGATTTGGACATATCTCTTGAGGTGTTGCAGGAACCCACAGTATGTCTATTTCTCAGGCTTCTGCTACTGTGACCTTGCTGGAGGCCAGTATGGCATCCTTCTTGCACACATCCAATGAGACTGTTCATAGTGATACAGTTGAGGAGGGGGAACCAAGTGTGATCATTTCTGAGGGACTGGAGGAGATACCTTAAATTTTAGTTGGACAAGATGTGCCTGGATGTTTGGTTGAGGTCCACTAAGGTTCACAAAGTCAGATGTCACTACTAAGAAAAACAAATAGAAGACTAAAAATGTTTCTCCTACTCATGTCTCAAGAGAAGGAATGGAGGGAGTGCTCACATGGCTTATACAAGGCCATTTTGTCTCTGGAACATCCCTCTTTTCTTTCTATTCCCTCTCCTCCCCTCACTTCTTATAAGAGAAGTTATGAATCTTCTTCAGTGGAGGAGGAGAAATCTGTCTGATTAAAATTATTTAGCTTATTCTTCTCAGATCTACTCTTCAGACCAGATTGTCTCTGATGATGGGGACACCTTATCTCCTCCTGATTCATCTATTGAGGAATTTCTTATGGGAGAATCTATTACAAAAACGATGCAGCATTTTGAGCTGGAATACAGACAAGTTTTTGATATACACAAGAGACACAGAAGCTATTAAAATTTATTGGAGGTAGGAGCTCCTATGTTCTTCCCTATCCCGTCAGTCTTGGAGGCCTTTCTTGATGCATTTGCATCTAATTCTATGTCTCCTGATTTCCACCCTCCAGCACCTAAGAAACCCAAAAGGATTTATAAAGTGCCAGAGGATCTTATGTTTCTCTACAAAAATCCTGTGGCAGACCCTCTTGTCTTTTCTGTTTCTACTGACAAATGTTCAAAATTTTTGCCAGGTGCTAATGTTTTCCTTTTGGACATAGATAATAATGTCATGGCCAGATATGTTAAAAAGGTTTATACAGCTGTCATTATCAGACCCAAATGATAAAATACCTTTTGTCCATTTTAGCAGAGTTGAATAAAACTATGACTAACTGTGAGGCTTCTGAAACTAAGCAGCTATCTATTTCAATGCTTACTCAGGCTACTCCAGTGACAAGGCATACTATTAAATGTAGTTGTGATGCAGTGCAGGCTACTTCTTGGACAGCAGCCACTGGATCAGTTATCAGGAGATTTGCTTGGCTTTGTGCACATTTTCTCACAGACGGGTTCAAGGCCAAGCTTTTGAATTTCCCTTGGCATTGGGGCTTTCTGTATGGACCATTAGCAGCAGAACCTTTCAACTCTTTGAAGAGAAGCATGAAATGCTGCAAGATTTTAAACAGATTTTTCTCACTTCAGGCCCAAGTTATACGAGGAATTATCCAACTAAGCCCATTTCCTTCTCTGGTAGGGTTCAACATGTGTTCAAAGGAGCAGTAAGCTTTATAGGAAAAGATGTGAGAGCAAACCTGGCAGACTCCAAGTATTGGAAAACCTCCATTTCCAAACAAGTCATCCTGACTCTGTACTACCCCCTCCCTTCTTCGCTTCACTTCTTCCTCTATCAAAAAAGGCTAATCTCATCCTTGTCAGTCTGGAAATTCATCACTTCAGTCAGGTGGGTTTTATCCATCATTCAACAGGGTTACAGGATGTCTTGGAATGAACTCTAATGCTTCAGAAGAATTCCTCCCCCTTCTTCAAATCAGCTCTTCCCAATCTGCTTTGACTCCCTTCCAGGATCTGTTTTTCCAAAGTCACACCTGCCACATGATAGTTTTTCTTCCCAGGATAAAGTTCAGATACTTTCTACGTGCTCCATTCTCTTCTTCCTCTGCAGACTACCTCAGCAAGGGAAGTTCTGAGGACTCTTGGATATATGGCAGCAAGCATTCCCGTGGTACCCTTTGCCAAGTTTCACATGAGAAAGGTCCAATGGTACATGAAGTGTCTTTAGTCTCAACACTGTCACCCTCTAGAGTCTCACATTCCCCTTCTTCCTTTTCTGAAGAAAGAATTACAGTGGTGGATTTCTGAGGTCTTAGCTTGTCTTAATCCCATGCTTGATTTAATCTTCTTCTTCTTCTTCTTTCGGCTTTTTCCCGGTTAGGGGTTGCCACAGCGGATCACCTTGTCCGCACATTGAATGGCAGTGGAGTTTTACAGTGTCGAGTTGCCAGCCCGGCGCCCAACCTTCCACAGAAGGCACACTCACACGCACACCTAGGGCCAATTTAGAGTGTCCAATCCACCTGCAGCATGTCTTTGGGATGTGGGAGGAAACCGGAGTACCCGGAGGAAACCCACGCGACCACAGGGAGGACATGCAGACTCCGCACAGAAGGCACCCCAGCCGAGGATCGAACCGGAGAACCTCTTGCTGTGAGGCAGCAATGCTAACCACTGCAACACCGTGGCCGCCCCCATGCTTGATTTAATACTTCTCATTAAACAAAAACACTTAAATACACAAAACTAATTGTATAATTTGAGATGGGGAATTGAAGTAAACTAATGCCCTATGTAAGAGATGCAAATACACTGTGGAATTGGAGTAAATTTTCTCACGTTAAAAAAACACTAGACGTCAAAAAGATTGTCAGCGTATATGCTTCACCTGTCACGCAATCCTCACCTCTCACACAAAATAAGGTCATGTCACATAAACCCACATACATGAAGGTACTCACTAAAAACCTGTGCAAAGAACAGAGACCTCCCAAATGCACACCACCCATACTCACCAGCATAAAGAAACCACTACATGCACACACACAAAACCGTGTCTCAACAAAGAAGCCCTTAAGGCAAAACACATCAAATGTCTTGGTCATAATTGACTCCATAGTTAGACGCACATATTTCCCCCTCACCAGACTGGACAAGGAGAAGGTCACGGTCAGCTGCCTATCAGGTGCCAGGATCCGACAAATCACGCATGCACTCAAGTCTCTAAACAACAAGTATGGTTATGACTCTGTCATAGCCCATGTTGGAGTGAATGATTTGAGATGTACTTCTCTGAACTATATGAAGACAGACTTGATGGAACTCACTGATTATGTGCCCCAGGCAGGTATGTCTCTAGCCCTAAGCAGTGTCCTATCCTCACCCAGGATGATGCCACAATATAAACAAAAAAAGTATTGACTTCAACAATTGTCTCAGCTTCTGTTGTCGATTCAGGGGGATCCAGCATCTGTTAGCTTGGGAGGATATGGTAGACAGACCTTGCTGCTTTGCTACAGATGGTCTGCACCTGTCCCCCCAGACTTTTGGATACTGACAAAAGCCCTTGCCTCCCCCATAGTGCCTTTTTTAGACAATGTCAAAAGAACAAATTTTCCAGCGTAACAAAATCTAATTGAGACAAAATCATGGTTGTGCTGCTTAATACTAGAAGTTTAAACATGAAAATGCACTCCCTGGAAGCACTCTTCACCTTGGAGGATGCTGATGGCTGTGCAGTTATCGAGACATGGTTCAAGGCCACTAAGAGCAACCCGGCTGTGCAAGGTTACAATCCCTTCCACACATTCAGACCTCAAATAAGCATGAAGGAACCAAAAGGTGGAGGTGTATCCATCTTCATTAAAACCAAATACACTTCTTGACTGGTCAAACTGCATGCCTCTCTCAAACTACTCCATGTCCAATTAACTATTGGGAAAGTACCATACCACATCATTGCTAGCTATAGATCCCTCACTGTGAACCAGGGCAAGCACACCACCTACCTCAGTTTACTGAAATCCCTTGCCATACAGCAGAACACCTTAATCATGGGAGATATCAACTATCCTTCCATAGACTAGGGGACATACATGAGCAAACACATGCTTGCCCAGAGGTTCCTGGACTTTGTTAACACAAATTCTCTGGAACAGATAGTCTGCACCCCACTAGGGGCTCTAATGTTCTGGACATAGTACTCACCAACATGGGGGGGGGCACTGTACTTCCCCATGTGTGATACCCTCCCTAGTTGGTCAGATCACAAATCAGTCTCATTTGAAGTAAGTACTGGAACTGACAGCCTCACAGGAAAAAAAAATTAAGAAACTTCAGCAAAGCTCACTACAGCATACTAAGTGATGTTATAAAAAGCTTCATACTGCCCACATTCACAGACACCAATGGTCACTATGCAGAAGTGTAAGCACATGTGATGCCCTGTACAAACACTTAAACAACTGCATAAACTCTGCTGTACCTGACCAGATCAAAACCAGGTCTTCCCTTAAAAACAAACCACTGTGGTAGACTTCAAGTATAAACACATTATATAACAAGAGGAAGAAACTCGTGTCCATAAGCAAGTGGGATGTCACTCTGCAGAGGAAGAGTTCCCTCCTAAGCCTAAACACGAAAATCAGAAATCTTGTAAAGTCTTCTAAAGCAAATTACGAAACTAATATCAGATCACTAGCCAAGGATAATCATAAGGCATTCTTTAACTATGTTCAAAGTCTAAAAAGGAATGCCCAGCTATGTGCCAAGCTGGTTGTAGATGGGATCACTCATACTACACTGGAAGACATCGCCAACCTGCTATCTGAAGATTCAGCACAAACTTCACCCCCCCATCCCCACCTACCATATCCCAAAGCATACCTGACATCAACCCTCTGCCTAGTATCTCTAGATAATAGGTCATCTCGGCGCTTGGCAAGGCCAAAAACCGAGCCTCAGTGGGACCAGATAATATCTCAGGTTGTTTAATAAACAATCTAAAACAATACCTAGTGGACCCATTTGGCATTCTCTTTAATCATAGCTTGAGAACTAGCTATGTTCCTGCCGAATGGAAAACAGCAACAGTAATCCCCTTGTACAAAGGGAGGACATCAACTGACCCTGTGAGGTATAGACCCAAAAGTCTAACCAGCCTCATCTGCAAGGCCATGGAAAGAATTATCATGCACCTTATCAACAAGGACATAGGTGAACTCCAAATGCTGGACCCAACCCAGTTTGGCTTTGTTAAGGGTAGAGCATGCTTATTAATCCTGGTAGACATATTTAAGAATGTCATCAAAGCCATGGACAAAGATAAGACAGTGCACACAGTCTGTCTCTGTCTTGCCAAGGCTTTCAACACAATTCCCCACTCTGGCATCATTGAGAAACTCTCCCAAATAGGGATTGACCCATATGTTACTAGATGGGTAGCCAATTGGCTCATGGACAGAATACAGTCTGTCAAAATGGGAGACTCCACCTCTGCCAGTAGACCCATCCCCCGTGGAGTATCATAGGGGTCTGTGCTGGACCCCTTACTGTTTGGCATCTATTTCTCAGAAGTCCAGGCCAAAGTAGATGGCCTTTCCTGACCAGATTTGCTGATGATTGCAAACTGGGAGCAATCATTGAGTTCCCCAGTGATGTCAACATATTACAAGAAAGGCTATCACAAACAAATGTTTGGTGGCAAAGCCATGGTCTAAAACTAAATGCAAAAATTGCATTATTATTCCTTTTGGCAAGATGTAATTCCATACAAATTGCAATATGGACAACACCCTCTGAGTTCCAACCCAGTGGTGTGGGACTTGGAAGCTCAAGTTGATAGCAATCTGAACTGTGACCACCAAGTTTCCACAGTAGTGAGGAAAGGTTTCTACATAGTAGCATGTAGGTAAGGGCATAGCATCCAGGTCAAGGGATTTTATAACTCCACTGTACTTGACCCTCATCAGACCACTAATAGAGTATAATGCACCCTTTTGCATGTACCTCACCAGACACCTGCAGCAGCTGAAGAGACCTCAGAGGTTTCTCACTAAAAATACAGGATCTCCAAACCATGACCTTTGTGGACATGCTGAAAGTCCTGTCACTTTACTCTGTATCTTACAGGCTGCTGAGAGGTGACCTGTGCCTGGCCTATAGGGCAGTCTCCTACCCTGCCCTAATGGAAATGATGCACATCCACAAGTCAAATGGCTCATGAGTCACTTGCTGTAGGGATCTCAACCTAGCTTGTGATATTAACAGATCATTCTGGAGAGACAGATATGCCTCTCAGAGACTGCTGCTTCTTTGGAATAGATTCCCTATTCACATAAAACAGAGCTCCTCACTGACCCTATTCAAACACAATTTAGATAACTGGATGGGAGACTGAAAATTCACCCCTAGGGTGGCACCCATGTCCCTCATGGGCAGGGGTTGCCGGTGTTGATCATAGACCTGCTCTGTTCATAAATTCGTTCTGCGAACTACCCAAAAAGAACAAATGGGGATACTTAGGATTAACATGGCTGGGCTTGTAAAGGCTCTAGGGCCACTTGCCTAGTAATCATCTATGAACCTATGAACCATATTGTTTTATTTTCATTATATTATAAATCTTAACAACTGGACTAGTAGCATCTCACCTTATATTGGAGTCTACTTTCTTAAATACATCTTAGGTACTTTGTTCCATGTCACAGTCTCTTCAAGCTCAGTTTCCACTACAACATCCCATATAGACCACATTTTATTACAAAGTTCCATTTCTAATCTCTCAGTTTCACATTTTAATGTCTGTAGTTATCTTTTTCACTTCTCTTATTTTTTTCAAAACAAGTTTATTGTTTTAACATATAAGAGAAATATCATAACAATTTTATACAAATAATTAAAAATAGGTATTATTATAATATTCAACAAAACAACTAAAGTATTTACAAAGACATCCACTACAATCAGATCAATTAATTAAACTAAAATACTGTGCTATTGAAATTAGATTTTTTTTAACAAATTTTGTAAATTATCCCATACAATAAAATGTGATGTTTTTCTAGTTGTTCTCATTCTAATTGTGCTTATTTCCATATGACACATTATATTCATAACATTTTAAATTCATTGAACGAAGGAGGTGTATCTGAAATCCAATTTCTAGTTATTATTTTCCTAGCCACTGCTAGGATAGACCATAACAAGGGAAGCTTAATTTTTTTAACACATTGAGGTACAGGTGTGTTGAATAATATAAGAGACTTAGAAATAATGAAATTATCTGTAAAAAGAGCCTGCAAAAATTCATTAATTGACTTCCAGTATTCTTTCAACTTCATACAGTCATAAAACATATGAGCCCAGTCAGCATTAATTTCTACATTACATCTCTTACATAGATTATCTTTATTATTAATTTTATTCATCATCAAAGGTGTATAAAAGATCTATGTAAAAATTTCCATGTATAAAGTCTCCAGACAATGGAAGATGTAGTTCTATAAGCAGATTCCAATATATATTGTTTATCTTGTTGAGTTGGTGGGTCCCCATTAATAGAGGTGAAATAATTCCAGTATGAATCTACATTGTAAAAGTTTCTTGTCTGATAATTTTATGTATATATGAAAGTTTACCTTTATCAGAAACTTTATGCTGTAAATTTATTATCAAGTAATCAATCAGTTTTGGAATAGATTCTTTAACTGTTATAGACATTAGATCTATTCTATCAATGAGATGTTGTCTAAAGATCTGAACCTCTAACCAGCAAGTTTCTCTTAGATCAAATTCTTGTTTTAAGAAATCTAGATTTTTAACTTTATTATCAGATATCAGCTGATACCAGTACTTTAGATTATTATCTATAGCTAAATGAGCTCCGTCAGAAGTAGATGACATAAGCATACCCTGAGTATAAATTATAGGGAATACAATAAAATTCCATTTCCTATACTTAGGGTGCATGAATGTAAAGTTACGATAACTAATAATAATATTTAATGGGTAACAGACCATATGTTTAGGTGTAATAGGTGAAGTACAAAATTCCTTTAGCAACCACAACATGGAGTTATTTATAATCATATTTTTATGTGTTAAGGAGATTTTCATGAAGTGCATACTAATTAGCTCCCAATAATCTTTCCATTTTGCGACATATGACCGATCTATTAATAAAGTAATAACTTTTATAATAGAAGAGATAATATATAAATTAAAGTCTGGAAAAGAAATACCCCCTTGAGACCAGCTATTAGTATGTTTCTTTAATGCAATCCTAGGTCTATTAGGTGCCCATAAGAAATTTAACATTAGTGTATTCAGTTTCTTGATAGTTATTTTTGTAGGTGAAAGTATTATTGATTGTATTAAGTATAAAATCTTGGGGAATATTATCATTTTAATAATTGTAAGTCTCTCCTCCATAGTAAAAACATATTATTCCAGGTATTAAAAGATTTTGTATATTAAGAAAACAGATATTATAGTTATTATATATAATAGATTTAATATCTTTAGATAGTATTATACCTAAATAAGTTATCTGACCTGAGTTGGGTACATATTTAGTAAAATCACTAATGAGAGTATTTTTTCGTGTATATATAGGTAGTATTTTAGTTTTTTCTTCATTGAATATTAAACCAGAAATACTTTTAAAATTCATCATTTTATCAAATAAAGACTGCATAGAAGAATTAGATCCTGCTGATGTAATTAGAACATCATCTGCAAAAGTTGAATTTTTGATGTTGTATTTTCTTCTATTTCAAAACCCTCTATGTCAGTACTGTTTCTAATCAAATTAGCCCAAGGCTCCATTACTAAAGTGAATAATAGTGGAGAAAGTGGACATCCTTGCTTTGTACCTTTAAGAATGGGTATTTTTGTGAAACATATGTTCCTACCTTAATATAAGCCAGCGTTCCTTTGTATAAATGCTCAATTAAATTTACAAATGTATCAGAGAAATTTGTGCATTTCAGTAAGGTAAACAGATAGTCCCAACTTACTGAATCAAATGCTGAACCTATATCAAGACTAATAAGTGTTAAATCTTTCTTTTTCCTATTTGCAAAATCAATTAATGTTAAAGTTCTTCTTATATTATCAAAAGTATTTCTATTTACAATGAAGCCCGTCTGATCTATGTCTATAATGCCGGGATAATTGTCTTCAATCTATCAGCAAAAATACTCATAAACATTTTATAATCAACATTAAGTAATGAGATGGGTCGATATGAAGAACATCTAGTTGGATCTTTATTAGGTTTTAAAATTGGTGAAATAAATGTATATTGCCAAGATGGGGGTTATTAACTCAGTTTGGGCCAGAATAAAAACCTTATGTATTAATGAATATGTAGTTTTAGAAAGGATTTTATATATCTCTGGTATAATACCATCATTACCCGGTGCTTTGTTTGATTTAAGCTTATTTATTTGTGTAATAACTTCTGTATATGAAATACTCTTGTCCAATAGTTTAATCTGTTGTTTATTAAGCTTTTATTCATGTTTGTGGTTATAAACTCCTTTATTTTATCTTTAGGTTCCATGTTAATGTTGTTATGGTTAATCTTGTGAAAGTGATTTCTAAATTCATCCAGTATTTCTGGTATACTAGAAACATTCTTCTTTTCCTTAGAGAAAAGATTTCTTTGATATGGTTTTGTTTATTCAATCTTTTTGTTTTATTTTTAAGTCTATGTAAGTATTTGGGGCTTATTGAATAAGACAAAACTTGTATTTCTCTAAAGTTATTTTAACTTTATGAGTTAAAATTTCTTTGTATTTCTCATTTAGTTTGTTTATTTCTTCAATAACTTTCTTGTCCATAATATTTTCTTTATTATTATGTTTATAAGAGTCTAGTTTACTTTGAATATCTAACAATTCCTTATCCCAAGATTTCCTTTTGTTATTATACCATCTGATACTTTGTCCATATAGATATGATTTTAAGGCATCCCAAACATAGACAATGGAGACTTCAGGAGTATTATTTATGTCTAGAAAATGTTGTACTTCTGAAAGTATATATTCTTTATAGTCTTTTAGCTGAGTTAAGTATGCTGGTATCCTTTTGATCTGAACATTATGAGTATTTTTTATCATGAATTCGAAAACAATTGAGTTATGATCAGATATAGGACATGAAATGATTTTGGAATTAATTAAATCTGTTACCATCTGGTTAGAAATAAAGACCCTATCTATTTTTGAATAAGTTTTGTATCTGTTAGAAAAAAGGTGTATGGTAATGATTTTGACTCTATCTGATTATTAATATCATTCAAATGATAAGAATTAGCAAAATCATTTAAATGTTTTGCATTAGATGTAATTCTTCTTTTCTTTATAGTGGTAGTATCACTTTCATGTAGTATACAATTAAAATCACCAGCTAAAATAATATCCCCTACAGAGAATGATATGATCTTATCAATATGATGTTTCACTGTATTAATACCAATTCCAGGTATCCAATATACATTAATTAAAGTGTAAGTCTTCCCATTAATTTGTATTGTAACCATACAAAACATTCCTTTGTCATCCTGATAAGACTTAATGGTTTTAGGAATGGGCATACTTTTATTCCATAAAATAGCCACTCCTCTTTTTTCTGAGTGTGCTCTGAACTAACCAATACTGTATACTTATTAGTGGCTAGTTTATCAATATCTTTTTTCAAGAGATGGGTTTCTTGCAGGAAGACTAGATTGGCCTTGTGTAGATTAATGTATCTTATTAGGCTTGCCCTTTTACACGGATTATTCAATCCATTAATGTTTAAAGAAATTCCTTTTAAAGATGTCATTTGACATTTTTAAAACTCAAGAATCTTATGATCGAAATAACAAATAACAAGATAAATAATGTTACATCTCCTCTTTTAGGTGTACCTTTAAACATAGCTGTATTTATTAAATCTCTTATGGGATTTTGTATAGGATTCAATTTTGTTTGTAGTGACAATGAGTGTACAAAATATATTGTGGATGTCAAAACTATATACATATAACAATGAACAAGTGAAAATAATGTAAGGATTAAACCTTGCATCCCGCCTGAGTTGAAAACTCCAACTTAGAGCAGTATTTACTACTCAAGTTAACCCCCTACCCTAAGCAGCAGTACCTCAGCTACCACCTTATCAATTTAATACTAGTTATATTTAACTGAGGTTAACAGTTTTCAATTCAATTATCTATCAAGACAAAACTACACATTTGGTAAAACAGCATCATATAAACTAAAATAAACTTTTTTTTTTTTTTTTTTTTAAAAAACTGTTCATACTATTATATAGATCTATGTAATATATAACACTTGTATTCTAATAGCATTCAAATAATCTTAATGTTAGAAATCAAGAGGAGAGAAAATTATGTTCTAACATTCATTTAAATCAAAAACTTTGGCTAATATGATTCAGACATTACATGCATTAAGATGCATCTATTTTCTGTCATGTGAATTCTATCAACAGCTTCCAAAAATCTTGAATTGTTTGTATATGAGCATTTACTTAAACTCATTATTGTCAATAGAGTAAAATATTGTATTCATAAAAATTATTATAAATCATATTGCATAGTTATGCAGATTCTCAGAAACACCTGCGTTATTACCTAAAAAAAGCCATCACACACATAAACACAGACACATACACACATATATACACACACACATATACACACACATACCCACACACACACACACACACACACACACACACACACACATACATATACACATACACATATATACATACATACACACACACACACACACACACACACACACACACACACACACATATATACACATATATCTGATCTCACCGAGACGTGCCCTGCAGAGCACCATCCCACTTGCCGTCCCAGAACAAATCTGTCCGCTTCACACAAAATAATGCACAGCAAACACACACTAGCAACCAGATTTTACAATCATGCTAACCTACTGCTTTAAAATATATCACATGACATTTCTTCCAGAATAGAGTTATAAGATTATTTATGCTTGTCAATCAGATGAATTAAATTAGTTATAGTAAAGTATATGTTTGGGACACAAGTTTTTAACACAGATTATTATGCTACTGTTAAGTAGATTTTCAAAAACATTTAAATAAATGTTTCATTTTCTATGCCTTCTAAAATAATATATTTACTTGCTACAAGAAACTACATCATCTAAACTCATCATAACTGACACATTTTATGAATAGAGTATTTTTCCTGAATCTGTGGTGTGTCAGTGTGATAACCTTGTCAATGTTTATACTAACTGCTTTCAGTTTCTCTGTGAAAATTCTGTGAGTGAAGCTTCTGAGGAAACTCATGGACACTGTGCATGAGACAGCCCACATCCCAGATTGTCTCCCTTAACATTTTGGCGGGAAACTTATTAAAACTTGTGGAAAACATTCATTTTGTCAATAGAGTAAAACATTGTATTCATAGAAATCATTACAAATCATATTGGATAGCCATGCAGTCTCTCAGAAAAAAAGCCATCACACTCACACACACACACACACACACACACACACACACACACACACACACATATATATATATATATATATATATATATCTGATCTCACTGAGTTGTGTCCTGCAGAGCACCATCCCACTTGCTGTCCCCAGAATAAATCTGTCTGCTTTATACAAAACAATGCACAGCAAACACATATTGGTAACCAGATTTTACAATCATGCTAACCTACTGCTTTAAAATATATCACATGACATTTCTTCCAGAATAGAGTTATAAGATTATTTATGTTTGTCAATCAGATGAATTAAATGAGTTATAGTAAAGTATATGTTTGGAACACAAATTTTTAACACAGATTATTATGCTGCTGTTAAGTAGATTTTCAAAACATTTAAATAAATGTTTCATTTTTTATGCCTTCTAAAATAAGACATTTACTTACTACAAGAAACTACATCATTTAAACTCATTATAACTGACATATTTTATGAACAGAGTATTTTTCCTGAATCTGTGGTGTGTCAGTGTGATAACCTTGTCAATGTTTATACTAACTGCTTTCAGTTTCTCTGTGAGAATTCTGTGATTTGAAGATTCTGAGGTAACTCAAGGACATTGTGCATAAGACAGCCCACATCCCAGATTGTCTCTCTTAACATTTTGGCGGGAAACTTATTAAAAACTAGTGACAAACATACATTTAGCAGTGTAAATGCATCTAAACATGACAGAACCTCCACAATGTATTCCACAGATCATCACAGCCTCTATGCAAGTGAAATTAAACTCAAAATTACCAACAAGCAATAAAACTCAGCATTCTTCTCCCAACTCAATTTTCATACAAATCCTATTATTCACTGTGCCCACACAGTCAAAAGCATTTCTATATATTAATAAAGAAAAGAAAAGAGAGTAGAAAATAAAAGGGAGTGAGGCAGAAATAAAAAAGTAAGAGAAAGCTGTAAGAAGTATATACAATGGAATGTTACTTACTGTTTATATTAATAGAGTTAAAAATAAAACATATTATTTACTCTTATTTAGTTCTGATTATTATTAGTTAAAGCATGACAGATTATTTACAAACAAGCATAAGCAGTATAATCAAGGAAGTATAATTAGAAATAGCATTTGAAGAACTTATAAACTTTTACAAGAAATAAATATGTTATTATTCTATTAATGATATTTTCATTACTGTTCTCTCCTGCCCTCCCCACCCTTTACCCACTACATAATCTAAATAGAATGTCATTGTTTAAACAAAGAAAATAATAAAAGAAGAAGGAAAAAAAAGATAAAGATAAAAAAATGTATCAAATTACTAACCTTACTTTTTTCAGAAAGAAAAACAAATCGAGTCACAGCCTGCCATTAAATCCTCAGGCATTTTGACTGGTTATGAAACAAAACATTTCTTTGCACATAGAGAATAACTTTGATTAAATCTTTTCCAAAATATTTGTGGCTTTCTGGAAATGCAGGAACTATATTCAAAAAGATTAATAATGAACTAAAATGATGAGAGAGAAAAAAAACATATAACAAATCATTTGTTTTTTAGTCTCTTCTTCTTCTCTGAAGTCTTCCAGGAAGCTTCAGTTGCCAATCTCTTTAATGAAGAACTAGCCCATTCCATTTCTTCTATTTTATCCAAAATCCTTTTTTCTTTGACAAACAGTAAAGCAGAGTCTAAATCATCGAAGACCTTAGGACCATCAGGAAGGATCACTTCTCTTATTGATGGCTAGCTTTTGGTTTTCCATTTTCTAGTTATAGCTTTCTTAGCCACTATTGTACTAAATGTACTAAATGCATTTACCTCTTTGGTACATTCAGTTTTATACAAACTCAACAAAAACATCTCTGTTCTGAGGTTAAATTCTTTTCTGAGTATGACTTAGCATACCATTCAAATCATTTTTGTACTGAAGCAACTCCATACATTCCCAAATATATATGCTGCCTCAAACATCTTTTTTGAACCATCACATCTTCAACATATGCTTTTTGTCCACAAGAATATTTTTTCAGGTATTGCCAGGTTATAGAAATATTTTTGCAAATATTTCCTTGCACACATTGCAAAGTTTCTCAATTGAATTAAATATCTAACTTTAAGACATATTTCCCCCTCACTGATCATCTGTAATATCTTTATTTAAATACGCGCTAAATGCTAATTTTACCTTTATACTGTATTGTCTTTTCAAAACTAATAGATTCATAGGTTGGTAATAGGCTATCAGCCCTAGGGCCTATACAAGCCTAGCCATAACAATTCCCTGGCTATTTCTTCCCAGAATATTTACTTCCCTGTATTGCCTTATATTCTCTGTTTATTACTCTCTTCGTTTTACATTTCTGTTTTGGCTCGAATTATAAACTCAACTATTTGTGGTTTAACAAAATTACTATCCATCCTACATATATGTAGGTTGGATAGTACCTACATATGTAGGTACTATCCAACATATATATAGGCAATGTAGCAACTGCCTCATGTACACCGACAACCCTCTCCTCTTACCTCCCAACACTCAGACTTGCGAGAGATGCACTTATATATCTAAATTGGAAGACAGGCACTCTCCAGCCAAGATCGGAATAGCTGGTCAAGAGGAGAAGGTCAACACTTGCACCACTCCACATCGAACACATAGCCCTCCGGAACACACACCAGCACTGCCTTCATATAAAAACAAAAGCCACACACCCACCTTCGCAGAGGGTCTGAGTAAAAATCTACCCAAACATCAGAGACCTCCAAGGCAGAAATGCACTCGACCACCACAACACAACACTAATCACGAGACACATAACTCTCCTAAACAGTGTGCCACTCAACCAAAGCCCCTAAGGCAAAACAGCATGCTCAGTACACTAGTCATAAGTGACTCAATAGTGAGGCACACTGATGTCCCGCTCACTAGGTTGAATAAGGAGAAAGTAACAGTCAGCTGCCTGTCAGGTGCCAGGATCCACTGCATAATGCACACACTCAGGTCCCTTAACAACAGTTACAAATATGACTCTGTCATTGTACATGTGGGTGTGAATGACCTCAGACATACCTCCCTGGACTACATGAAAAGAGTCATGGAGGAGCTCTCGGATTATGTAGCCCAGGCAGGTATGACCCTAGCCCTGAGCAGCATCTTACCATCACCCAGAATGATACCACAGTACAAGCAGAAAATTATTGATTTCAACAATTGGCTAAGTTTCTGGTGTCATTCTAAGGGGATCCAGTATCTGTCTGCCTGGGATGACATGATTGACAGACCTCAATGCTTTGCCAGAGATGGCCTGCATCTATCACCCCTGAGCTTCCAGATACTGGCCAAGGCTCTTGCCACCCCTATAGTGCCTTTTTTAGGGAGTGTTCCAAAGACCAAATTACCACCATAACAGCTACAAACAAATGCAATCTGAGGGTCATGTTGCTCAACATTAGAAGTCTAATTCTCAAAATGCACTCACTCGAAGCACTCCTTAAAATGGAGAACATTGACATTTGTGCTGTAACAGAGACCTGGTTCAAGGCAGCAGAAAGCACCTCTGTACTACCAGACTATAACTCATTCCACACCTTTCAGCCCCAGAATGTGGACCAAAGCTTCAAAGGTGGTGGTGTTTCCATATTCATAAAGGATGCACACACCTCCAGACTGGTAGCCCAACATAATGCATCAGAGATACTTCAGGTGGAGCTAACATTGGGTATGACAGTTATTCAGGTCGTAGCCTGTTATAGGTCCCCAACCATGTCCCAAGACTCACACTCCACATTCCTAAGCACCCTGGAAAATATTAGGATCCAGCCTAACACTCTCATACTGGGCGACTTCAACTACCCCTCCATTAACTGGGAAAACTACTCATGTACCAATACACTTGCCCAACGTTTCCTGGAATTAATTAATTCCAATGCCCTGGACCAGCTAGTTCTCACTCTCACTAGAGATAGCAACATCCTTGACCTGGTCATTACTAATATGGGCAACCGTTGCTCTACACCAATAGTCAACTCCTCCCTGGTTAGATCCGACTACAAACTAATCACCTTGGAAATCCCCCCCCCCCCACAAAGATAACTACCATGAAAAACTTCTCCAAAGCTAACTTTGGGCTCCTAAAAGCAGAGGTGGCTAACTTCACGGCACCCATGCAAATGGAGAATAGTTGCATGACTGCCGAATCATACACCAATGCACTGTACGAACATGTACACAAATGCATGGATCTCCCCATGCCCAATAGAACCAAGACACTCTCCTCCAAAAAAAAAAGCCAATCTGGTGGTCCCCTGCCATAAACAAACTCTACAATAGAAGGAGGAAACTGATGCAGAATAAGGTGAAGTCCCAAGACTGGAAAAACTCCCTTATCAGCCTCAACAAAAAGTTGAGATCCCTCATAGTTCATAGGTTCATAGGTAGGTACTGGGCTATCTGCCTGAAGGCATATATTAGCCCAGCCACGTTGTGCGGTATTCACCACCCCTTTGGTTAGTTCCCTAGGCCCGTGATCTAGCAGCTAGTATCCTTGGCCCCTATCTAGCAGAGCTGTTGGTATGATCTCTGGTGTGCACTTTCTGTTACCCATCCACTCGTCAAGGTTCCTCTTGAAGAGTGATAGTGAGGGGCTCTGTCTTATGTAGATCGGGACATTGTTCCATAGCAAGGGAAGTCTTTGCGAAGGGAATCTATCCCTCCAGCATGTTCTATTCATTGTTGTGCTGAGGTTTATATCCCTAGAGCGTGTAGCTCAAGTAGATTTGGTTTTGCTAAGATGGAGCATGTTCAACAGTTCTGAGTTGGACATGGCTCTGTATGTTAGACAGAGATCGCCTCTGAGAATGCGGTATGCAACAGAGAAAAGCCTTAGTTTTTTCAATCGTGCTGCATAGGGCAACTGTTTGAGGCCAGTAATCCTCTTAGTGAGGTACTTCTGTGGTCTCTTCAGCTGCTGGAGATGCCTGGCCAGGTACATTCCAATTGGTGCATTGTACTCAATAATGGGTCTGATGAGGGAAGAGTAGAGGGGCACCACTACATCCTTAGATCTTGATGCAAACCCTTTCGTGATCAGATGGGTCACATAGAAGGATTTTCTAACCACCTTGCCAACATGGTTATCAAAGGAAAGCTGACTATCTACTTGGGCCTCTAAATCCCTTAATTCTTCTTCAGATTTCAGGGGGTTACCTCCTATGTGGTAGTTTGCAGGTACTGTTTTTTCCAACGGGGATTACTATGCATTTTTTAGCATTTAGCTTGAGATCATGGCTTTGACACCATGCATCAGTCTCATTAAGGCCCTTCTGGAAGATGTCCATGTCAGCAGGAGACTCTATTATAGCACCCAGTTTGCAGTCGTCCGCAAACTTGGTCAGCCACAGCCCTTCAGTGCTTGCCTGTACTTCTGAGAAGTATATGCCAAACAGGAGGGGCCCCAGGACAGAGCCCTGAGGCACACCACTTGTTACTGGTCTGGATTCGGACATAGATCCTGCTATTCTTACTTTGTGGGATCTGTCTGAGAGCCAGTTTGCGATCCATCTTGTGACGTAAGGGTTTATGCCCAGGTTGGTGAGTTTATCAATAATACCCGAATGGGGAATGGTGTCAAATGCTTTAGCAAGGTCAAGGTAAGCCGTGTGTACCTCCTTTCCCTTATCTATAGCCTGAGTAACTGTCTCAAAGAAGTCCACCAGGTTCAGGAGGCATGATCTGCCCTTGACGAACTGTGTGGGGTCAAGTGTTTGGAGGTTTCCAATCTCTCCATTTATGAGTTCCATAATGATTCACTCCATTGCCTTACAGATCAGACTGGTCAGGCTTATTGGTCAGTAGTTCCCAGGGTCGGTTGTGGGTCCACCCTTGTGCAGTGGAACCACTGTTGTTGTGCGCCATTCTATGGGCACATATCCTGTCGAGAGGCTGAGACTGAACAGGGTATTCAGATGCGGGGTTAATTCATTTTGGAGCTCACATATGACACAGCCCTCTAAAGCTAGCTATGAAAACAGAATTGCAGCAGATAGTAAAGACAACCACAAGGCCTTCTATAGTTATGTAAAGAATCTCCATGGCACTACCCAGATGTGCTCTGAGCTACTGCACAGTGGTAACTCCTATACCAAGCCAACATATATTGCCAATATACTGGCTGACAAATTCAGTGCCAACATTACCTCTCTCCCCACAAGGACCAATCACAATACCAGTAGATTGCCAGGCACCCAGTATTACTGCTGCACAGGTTAAAGCAGCACTGTCCACCACCAATAATACAGCTTCTATGGGACCTGACAATATCCCTGGCTGTGTTCTACATGAACTACAGAGTGAACTGGCACCTCACCTGTGTACCCTGTTCAATCACAGCCTCATCTCAGACTTTGTCCCTACCGAATGATGCACTGCTATAGTCATCCCTCACCACAAAGGAGGAGCGACTACAGACCCTGGGAACTATTGCCCCATTAGTCTGACAAGTCTGATATGCAAAGCTATGGAACGTATAATCATGGACCTAATAAACAAGGATATAGGGACTCTCCAAACTCTGGATCCCACACAGTTTGGTTTTGTGAAGGGTAGATCATGCCTGCTCAACTTGGTCGACTTCTTTGAGTTAGTCACCAGAGGTGTGGATGAAGGCAAGGTGGTTCATACAGCCTACCTTGATCTGGCCAAGGCCTTTGCAGGAATCACAGAAAAACTCACTAAGCTAGGCATCAACCCCTATATCACTAGCTGGGTTGCAAACTGGCTCACAGATAGAACCCACAGTGTGAAAGTAGCTGACTCCAAGTCAGACTGCCGACCAGTCATGAGTGGAGTCCCACAGATCTCAGTCCTAGGTCCTCTCCTGTTTGATATCTACTTTTCAGAAGTCCAGGCCAAAACAAAAGGACTCTGGCTGACAAAGTTCTTAGACGATTGCAAGTTGGGAGCCATTATTAACTCCCCAAGTGATGTTGATATCCTAGAGAAAGGCCTCACTGAGACCAACGACTGGTGTCAGAACCATGACCTTAAGCTTAATGCCAAAAAATGTGTTGTCATCCCCTTTGGGGAAAACCCAGTTCCCATGAATTACCATATCAGTGAACACAGAAGGTATTATAAGAGATCGGGGAACACAGGTTGACAACAACCTCTCTTTTGACCACCACATTGCCACTGTGGTCAGAAAGTCCTTCTATGTGGCACATATCATTACTAAGGGTTTTGCATCCAGGAAGAAAGAGGTCATTGTCTCCCTCTACTCTTCCCTCATTAGGCCAATTATCCAGTACAATGCCCCATTTGTCATGTACCTCACTAGACACCTGCAACAACTGGAGAGGCAGCAAAAGTACCTCACAAAGAGGATCCTAGGCCTTAAACACTTGTCCTATATGGACAGACTCAAAATACTCCAACTATTCTCTGTCTCATATCGCCTATGTAGAAGCGATCTCTGCTTTACTTACAAAGCCATGTCTTACCCAGCTCTGTTAGAAATGCTACATCTAAAGAAATCCCAATCCCTTCGCACCACACGCTCCTGAGACCTCAGCCTCATTGCCATAGTCAACAGAATGTGCTGGAGGGACAGGTTCATAACCCAGAGACTGCCCATGCTATGGAATAGACTTCCCATACATGTCAAACAGAGCACCTCACTGGCCCTCTTCAAGAGAAATCTTGAAATTCACCCCGGGGATCACTCCAGTGGCTTTACTCAACAGAGGCACTGGGAACTAAGGTCGGGTGGCACGATGCCAGGGTAATCCTATGGGCTAGGCTTGTAAAGGCTCCAGGGCCATTAGCCTAGTACACATCAATGAACCTATGAACCTATATATCATCCTAGAATTCTAGCATTAGATCTGTTAATGCAAGTTGATCTGAGTTTAATAGTGTGAATGTTTGTCTAGCTTTGTCTCATTTTATTAACTTATCTACTTTTATCATCTGCTCCCAAAATCTCAATTCTTTGTTTTTTCCCCAAATGTTCATTATGTTTTCTCCTGTGTCTGTGTATAAATTACTATAAACTATTAGTGTTGTTCTGTTTTTCTACCATTGAGCTTTCTTTAACATAAATACTTGCTTAATATTTTTATGTATACAAAGCTGCACATAATACGCTCTGTATTCCTTTCCTAGATCTGCTCAAAGATCATGTGTGGTCCTGTTGTTTCCTTGTTGAGCACTGTGCCTGTCATGTGCTTCCATTTAAGCATATAGTGCATATCATGAATCAAATATATTAATCTAATTTGTATGACCTTAAACTATGCCTCCAAAGGAGGTCTTTAATATTTACTTTGGATGTTGGTATACATGTGAATCCATGCTTGAATAACTTTTGAAATATGGAGTAATTCATAAAGAACTTTAGATGAAAATACAGAAATTGCTATGGTAGAAAAATGACTCACTGCCTATACAGGGTGTTGACATAATGATTAATGTGTTTACCTCACAGTCATAAGGCACAGGGCTTGATTCTCACCTTTAAAATGGAAATTTGTAAGGCTTAAAATGGCCCACAAGGGCACCTAGCCTAGCACTTACCCATAAAACCTATACACCTATATTTTCAACAGTCATAGGTTCATGTTTCTCCTTGCCTTGGCCTCTTCCCCATCTATAGACTCTTGATCCAACTGATTGCTGATTCAGGCGAGGGACATAGAGCTGATTTCCCAATCTATCTGTTATTCTCTTGTTGTGTCTGAATGGGGAAAACTCCAAAAATGTATCTAGGTTTGGTGTTGGATCATTCACTGCTAGATCTGGGCATGACATGGTGTATTTTTTATTGCTGTTGTCCTGGGTTGGGAAGGTGGTGCTGAATATGCTCTACCCACTTCATATTCACTTTTGTCTCTGTCAAGGTATTTTAATTTTTTTATTTTATGCTGCTAGATGGTTTGAGTTTGCCAGTCCTACTGAAAATATTATTACATTTGACCTTAATAGATGAGTATCACAAATTGTTCATTGTGGAATTGTTTAAACTATGTATCTTTTCTTCCAGTTTTGTCATCTTTTTACTATTTGCTCTCATCACAATAGAGAGAGCCACAGCAGCTTTGTCATATAAGTCAATAATTTCCTAATAAAATAATGAATATTTAGTAATACCAAAGGGAATCTTTTGAATACAGAGCTCCCTACTCTTGCCCAAGAATGATATTTTGCTGAAAATGTGTATACTACACTTCATTCTGTTTTATTATTATTACCGCAATAAACCAAACTACATGCAAATATTTCTCGAAGTATCTGATATCTGCTGGTATTATATGATATTTTGGTCCTCTAGAAACATCTTTATTTCCTATAGTGTTCCAAGCTCCTGCTGCCCACCATACATCCTTGATGAAAGGGTATAATGTCTACCATAATCTTTATATCTTTTTAAAATACTATTCTTTATATCTTGTCAGTAGTGCAGCAAAATGAACTGAAGCAGTTATTTTCTTACTGGCAGTTAATGAACTCAGTGGTTTTAAAACATGTTCTGAGTCCTTGTTTTACATTTTAATTATATCAGACAAACTCATGAATTTAACCAACTTCTGAATGTCTGTGTCTCCAGTGGATTGTTTTTGTGAATCTTGCTATTTAGTCTCCTTTCAGTCAACATACTTGTCTCATTAACTTTGTATGTATTCCTTGACAATGTACATGTATTACCAGAACTAACTTTATGCAATATTGCCTGCTGGTTTCCCATGCATATTAATTTCATGTTTTGTTCATCATTCACTTACTTCTGCCCCCTTCCTTAATGATTGTCATGGTACCTTTATTAAAAGCAACATAATACCATTTTCAGTTTGAAAATGTGGGCTTTAACTGACAAGATGCACTCAGTTAAATATAAACTTTTATTTTTATGTAAAATTAAGACCTATAATACTTATATTATTGCACACACATTAATCAATAGATATTTTCTGATTAGTATATACTGATTTCAACTCACATTTTTATTATATTGCATCCTTGTCCATATAATCATTTATCCTTTTTAAAGTAGAGTCCTAATTCAATGCTTTGAGTGCATTCGTTTTTATGGCATCTTCCAATTCTTTTGCAAACCATTTCATTTCTCTTGTTTTATCCACTATTTTCATTTGGAAAATAAGAAAGAGTTTCTGTGAAAATTTCTGCCTTGAAGTGCCCACAGTTTTCTTTTCTGGGCTTGTTTAGCGATTGCTTGTTCCCTAACAACCTTATCCTGCTTCCACCTGTTCTTTTCTCTTAGTCAGGTCATCCTTTTTTAACAAACCAAACAGAACTGTAAACCACGAATAAAGCCACAGTTGCAAGCATGGTACATTTCTCCAGGAACAAGGCAGAAAATACGCCAAAAGCAAACTGGAAGTATTAAAGTCACAAACCACTGGTAGAGCCAAAAAATATCTTTTTATTCGCAGACATAGGATTTCGTCCCATAACCAATGGAACCTCATCAGATAATACATTTTCTAAAAAAAATTCCTTTTTTAAAAAAAACTTTAATAAAATGCATCAATTAATACACACCTTCATAAAATAGCCAATATAAACGTTAGTTTAACCATACAGCATAAGCTGTATACATCCACCCTTCATCCAATCAGCATCTAACATCATTATCAAATCAAAGTACAGATCATCATACAACTAGATAAATTCATCCAATAATTTTCTTGAACACATCACCTATTTAAAAATAATAGATGCAAGCTATACATTATATGAAAACCTGCAAATACATTCAATTAAATATCACACTCAATTCTAAGTGTAATTGGATAAGAAAGAGTTTGCTTAAAATTAAATAATAAATTAATAACTCCATTAATATAAGCAAATATCTGACATCTCTTAGTCAGAAATCACTGCTGTTACACAGATAATTTTATATTTATATCTAAAATCTACATTAGTCTGGCACTATAAGTTAACCTTCCTTGTGCCAACACAGTACTTAACTTATTGCAATGTCTCAAAATCAAAACAACTTTTGTTGTTCTTAAAATATAAAACTAACCTACCTATATGTCTTTACATCAGAGCACAATGAGCGATCGAGTTTTAATTTCATATAAATCATCGCAGGTTCTACACTGGAACTTCAATGCATCAATAAAAATGTATATAAAAAATATAAACATCATTACATTAAAGAATCGTAATTCTTCGTTATCTAAAAAAAATGAATGAAACAGGCATTTTAGTTTTCTAATTCACTTAGAATTTAATTATTACTTGACCAATCAGATCATTTAATAACATGCAATTTCCAATAACTATAAAGGGGCGAATATAGCTCACATACCTTAACCATACATTAGATGTTTTCATTTAGCCAATAGAATCTCATAAAAACACACAATACCCAATCACATTAACTTCAACAAGAAGCTATGAATGTAGAATACACAAAACTGGGGTGTAAACATTTCCACAAGGCTTCACTTCTAACTGGTTCATATTTGACCAGTTAGCTGGCATATTTAATCTTAACAGCCAGTAGTTTATAAGATATGTACCAAAATTAAGGTATATGTGCCTCCTCGAAGCTTCGTATTCAACAAGTTAATACTTGGCTAACCACATAACAGATCTAGACTTAATCACCAATAATCTGCAATTTGCATAGGCCTAAACACCAATAACTAAAAAAAGATGAATATAACTTACACACCTTAACCATCCACTTAATGTTTACATTTAGCCAATAGAATCTCATGCAAACACATAATACCCAATCACATTAACTTCAACCAAAAGCTATGAATATAGAATGCACAAAACCAGGGTGTGTACGCCTCCACGAGGCTTCACTTCTAACTGGTTCATATTTAACCAGTTATCTGGCATATTTAATCTTAACAGCCAATAACTTAAAAGATATTTACCAAAGTCAAGGCGTATACTCCTCCTCAAACTCCATTTTCAACAGGTTAAAATTTGGCAAATCACATCACAAAATTAGACTAAACAACCAATAATTTGCAGTTTGCATAGCCCTACGCATAATACATTACACAGGCAATATTCTTCCTGTCTATTCAATGAAAACCCGGGGATCGGTAATATATTTGTTATTATGTTAAAAAAATTCCTAATCAACCCAATAACAATACATAGCACATTACATTTAACAATAACCCCAAGCTAAAGAGGACAGTCACCATAAATGGGGCATATAAGCCTCCTTAACACTACGTATTTCATTGGTTCCTGTTTAACCAGTAACATGACAAATTTAAGTTAAACAACCAATAATTCACAGGCTACATAGCTCTACACAATATATAGAATGAGTTAAACACTGCCTATCAGATCGCGTCAAAAAACGTGATCGTGGGCATCTTTGTTATTTCATTCATTTGATAGTAAATTGAACTGTAATCAATATATAAACAACTTATTGCTAGGGCTATTCAATTCTTCATACTCAGTTCTAGGGTACTTAATATTTCACCAGTATTCCAACAAGTTTAAATCTATTATTAATAACACGAGTGCGTAGACATACTCGCCAATCCAAAGAAGAACTAAACTACCTAAATGATCGCACTTACAATATAAATACATGTAGAATTAATATTACTCAACAATAATCAATAAGAAACCAATTGTAATGTGGTAACCATGCCATCAAATATACAATTATGTCAAATATAATAATAATAATATGACCACTTATTGCAACACATCTCCCAGTAGTTATAGATGTACTAATAACATCATATGTTGTAACTCACTAACCAATAGCACCCAGGAAAATGTAATAACTAAAGATTTTAGATATAAATATAAAATTATCTGTGTAACAGCAGTGATTTCTGACTAAGAGATGTCAGAAATTTGCTTATATTAATGGAGTTATTCATTTATTTAATTTTAAGTGCACTCTTTCTTATGTAAATCCAATTACACTTAGAATTGTGTGATATTTAATTGAATGTATTTCTAGGTTTTCATATAATGTATAGCTTGCATCTATTATTTTTAAATAGGTGATGTGTTCAAGAAAATTATTGGATGAACTTATCTAGTTGTATGATGATCTGTACTTTGATTTGATAATGGTGCTGGATGCTGATTGGATCAGGGTTGGATTTGATTCCCACCATTAAAATGGAAATTTGCTAGGCTTAAAATGGCCCAAAAGGGCACCTAGCCAAAGCTGCACATAATATGCTCTGTATTCCTTTCCTAGATCTGCTCAAAGCTCATGTGTGGTCCTGTTGTTTCCTTGTTGAGCACTGTGCCTGTCATGTGCTTCCATTTGAGCATATAGTGCATAATTTGCAGGTTTTCATATAATGTATAGCTTACATCTATTATTTTAAATAGGTGATGTGTTCAAGAAAATTATTGGATGAATGTATCTAGTTGTATGGTGATCTGTACTTTGATTTGGTAATGGAGTTGGATGCTGATTGGATCAGGGGTGGACCAATACAGCTTATGCTGTATGATTAAACTAATGTTTTTATTGGCTATTTTATGAAGGTGTGTATTAATTGATTTATTTTTATTGGTTAAAGTTTTTTTTTAAAAAAGGAATTTTTTTTAGAAAATGTATTATCTGATGAAGTTCTGTATCTCCTCAATAGAATCTCTGGTTATTTTTGTTGATATAAGCTCCCTAAGTTTGGTGACAACCCTTTCTACTTTCTATTGGCGGAGTCATTGTGCTAAAAGTTATTGTGCTCTGAATTTGTTATCAAAAATAGTTGCATAATAGCAACCTTTCCAAACTTTTGCATATTATCCAAATGTTCTTTTATTTTCCCTTTAACACTCTGCCATTATTCGTCTTCTTGTTCTGTGAGATCTCCATAATTCTGCAATACTTTAACATTTGTCAACCCTTCTAAATAATTCATATTAGAGAATGGGTGACCTGTACATTGTTACTCTGATTGTAGAATGGATGGTCTCCAGTAGGATGTTAATGTACAGGTAATGCCCACTGAGAAATGAGTACTCGGCTTCACAGCAGCACATTATTTATTTTATTTATTCATTTATTGGCATTTGATTACCTGGAAAGTCCACTGGGCCAAGGTAATCCCATTTTTGGTGGATGCCTGGGTAGAAAAGCTCCAAGTTATAATCAGTGTTACATGAAAGTTTACAAAACGTATACAAAAAGATATTGCAAAAACATTTACAAGAAAACTTAAACAGAACTGATAAAAGTGATAGGACATTACAGCAAGGCTGAACATGGTCAAGCTCTGTCAATAGTATCCTGAGACAATACAAGCCAAAGAATGGTTAAATGTTAAGCAGTTAGTAACACCAAAGCAAACAAATAATGCATGGCATAACTTAAGAAAGCAATAAAAAATATGTACATGTATAAATGTCTATATACTTATACCTATAAAGCATGGAGGGTAAAGAGGTGAATTATGTAATTGATAGTAGAGAAGGAAAGAGGGAAAGGGGGCTAGGGAAAGAAAGAGAAATAGAGGGAGAGAATAGGGAAAAAGGGGCTAGGGAGTTAAGAGAAAGCAAGAGGGGGAATTTAGTAGATTAAGTTCATTAGGGAATGCCAAGAGGAAAAAGAATATTGTAGTCTAAGCTGGAGAGTAAACAGATTTAGGTTCATTTAATGGATTAAGTGATGGCAGAGGAAGGAACTGAGCAGTTACATATCCTGTTAGAGAGGAGATGATTGTGCAGTGCAGTTTTGAAGTTATAGGGGCTTTTTTGTAAGTGGATAATGGGAGGTAGATTATTCTGCTTTCTGGCAATGTTCCAAGAGTATAATAATTGGCCTGCAGGTGATTTGGGTCTATGAACTTCAATAAGATGCTGATGTTCAGATCACAGAGGCCTAATGGGATTATAAAAGGTAAGTAAGGAGCTAAATGCTGGGCAGTCTTGTGGTTTATAAATACATTTATGTGTAACTGTGAGCTGGAGTTGTAATAGGTAGTGGTGGAATTTAAGCCATTGTAGTTTTTTAGGGGAGTACAGTGATGAGTAGAGTGGCAGCTGTTTGTTGCAAATTTAGCCATTTTATTATAGCAAATTTCTAGTTTTGAATTCAAGGAAGACTGCAAGTTGATTAATAAAGGCGCTCCATAGGTTAGAGAGGGTAATAGGTAGGATTGAGCTAATACTTGTTTATTAGGGAGGGAGAGGAACTTATTGTGTCTGTAGAGCAACCTCAGCTTTTTGTGGGTTTTACTTATGTTATTTTGAATGTGAAGATCAAACTTGAGGTTTTCATTGATTATTACTCCTAGCAATTTAGTGCAACTGCGGTGGTGGTGCTGCGGTAGCGTTGTCACCTCACAGTAAGACATCCTGTTCGGTTCTCAGCTAGAGTGTCTTCTGTGTGGAGACATGCGTGAATGGGCGTACCTTCATTGAAGGTTGTGCATCAGGGCCAGCAACTCGGCACTTAAAAATCTCCTGCCAATCATTAGCGGACCGGAGTTCCTCTGTGGCGACCCCTAACCGGGAAAAAGCCGAAAGACACACAGTGTGGGTAACCAGCTCAATTTTAGTGGAGTTAAGAGAGAAAATATTGGGGTCAGTTTTACTGACAGAAGAACTTCTTTTGGGTGTGAAGATCATAAGTTTAGTTTTTTTTTGGATTTAAAGAGAGGTAATTATTGTGAAGCCAGGACTCCACAGAGGAAACTGTTACTTAAGTATTATGCTGTAATAATTTTGACTTGGGTGCAGAACAAACTATGGTGGAGTCATCTACATATTGAACTAATGAGCCATGCAGGATAGCTTGATGGAGATTATTAATGAAAATGCTGAATAGTAGAGGGCCTAAGATTGAACCTAGGGGTACACCTGTGGGGTTATGAGGGTAAGAGGAAATGGAATTTTGCCATTTAACTGCATGCTTTCCTGTTGGAGAGATAGCTTTTAAACCAATTAGTTAACTGGGGAGATAGACCTATGGTTGAGATCTGAGAAAGGAGGATAGAGTAGAGATGGTATCAGATGCTTTTGATAGGTCTAAATAAAGGGCAGAAACAATGTGACCTGAGTCTCGGGCTTTGTTGATCATGTCTAAGAAGGATATTAGTGCAGCAGATGTGCTGTGGCCTGAGCAGAATCCATGCTGTGTTAGGGAGAGGATTTTATTTTTTAGCAGGTATCCCAGTTTTTTTGAACACATTTTTCAAGGATTTTAGAGATGGGGAGAGTATAGCAATGGGTCGAAAGTTGGAGATATTGGTTGATGGACCACCTTTTTGAAGAAGAAGGGTGGTTGCTTTTTTTCCAGAGGGAGGGGACATGAGATTCTTAGATAGATCTGTTTATCAAAATACTAATGGGATAGGCTACTGCGTCAGCCGAGATTTTAAGAAACTTGGTAGGAATTCTATCGGCTGAGCATGAACATGGTTTTAATTTGAAAAGAGTTTTTTTTTATGGTAGAGGTGGAGATGGGAGAGAGATTGAATTCTGGCTGGGAGGTTTATTCTGTGCAGTAAAGTGGGAGGGTGTTGATGCTTGGAGTAGCATGATTCAGAGAATTTGAGGTATCATGGATGGTATGAGGTAAGGAGTGTTGCAAGGAGGAAGGAGAATTTATAGGAATAGTATTATTTGGGAGAGGTAAAGAAAACGTAGCAGTGATGTTAGCAATTGTGTCAATAAAGTAGGAATTAAAGATACTAGCTACTTGTTCAGGAGGCAAATTGGGTGTGGGCAGGGATTGGATTTGGTGCCAGAATTTAAGAGATTATTAATGGAAGACCAAAACATTTTGGGGAGATTGTTTCTGCTTGTTTGTTGGTTCCAAGAATATTGCTGTTTGTCTTTGGAGATGAGTTTTTTTAGCTTGGTTATGGAGCTATTTGTAATGATTGAGGTTGGATGGAATATTAGATTTAAGCCAAAATTTCAAAATTTGTCCCTTATAGTCATAATTTCTTTTGTAGCTTTTGTTAACCAGGGGGCTTGGTTGATTTTGATTATTTTGGTTCTGGTAGGAGCTAGACTATCCAAAATATGTAGGAAGGTATTATTAAAGAAAAGCAGAGCATCATCCAATGGAAGAGTTTTAAGTGTATTCCAGTTAATGTTTTTGAGGAGGCTAATAAATGTATTGGAGTTGAATTTTGAAAGGTTTTGGACAAGTCTGATATTATGCACTTTGGGGGTAGATGAATAGACACGGATAGCATAGGCTGGGAGATGGTCAATGATGGAGTTGGACATGGTACCAGAAGCTATATACTTGGAGGGGTCTGAAACTAGTATCCAGTCTAAGACAGAACCATCATTGGTTCTGTTGCTGTACCTAGTGGTGGTAGAGATAAGCTAGGTGAAGTGAAACAAATTTATACTGGAATGCATTCTGTGAAACTCAGACTGTAACAGAGATAATATCCTCCATTATTTTATACTTGCTGAGCAGCATTTTTTCTGCTTAATGAGTGCACATTAAAAAAAAACAGGTGTGTGTGTGTGTGTGTGTGTGTGTGTGTGTGTGTGTGTGTGTGTGTGTGTGTGTGTGTGTGTGTGCACGTGCGTGTGTGTATGTGTGTTTATAACTGTGTGTGTTGCGTATGTGTGCATGAAAGTGACAGTGAGAACAATTGCACCATTATTTTACACTTGCTAACCAGCACTTTTGCTGTTTAGCAAGTGTAAAATTTAAACAAAAGGATGATAAAAAATAGAAAAGTGTGTGTGTGTGTGTGTGTGTGTGTGTGTGTGTGTGTGTGTGTGTGTGTGTGTGTGTGTGTTTGTGTGTGTGTGTGTCTGTGTGTGTGTGTGCGTCTGTATATGAGTGTGTTTATGTTTCTGTCTGCATGTGTGAGTATATGGGTGCTTACATGCATGAAAGCGGAGTAGATGTAACTCTTAAAAGGATACCTCTCAACCTCTTAGCTCAAGAAATTCAAATAAACCCTAAAATAATGGAGAACAAAGAATTAAAAATGAGGACAGATTTTAAATATTGTTCCTATAAAATTAGAAAGTTGCTATGATTTATGTTGATATGCATTCTTTGATTGATATGAAGTCCATACCTCTCACCTGTTCTTCAGTTTCAGAGACACTCTTGATTTTGACTCAAATTTTAACTTTGCCTCAATTAATCCCTCCTAAAACTGGGGACTTCTGAAGAAAAGGTGAACTACACTTAATAAACAATGACAATAAATAAGAGTTACAGACTTTTTACTTCAGAAAATGTATATTAATTCACATTCTCTTATCCTGCCATTGTCTCAAATTAATACTACTAGTATTTTAAAGTGTCCCAGATTACGTCTGGATTTGTCCTTGATTCTGTTGAGATTTGTCCCTGATTAATTAAAAGCTATGATAAAGTCAGAAACTCAAATGTAACTCATTATTTAGTGATTTCAATCCCCGGTGATTTGCCAGCATATACTACAGTAAGTATGAAACAGTAGGCAGAACTGGATATAAAATGTGTACACACCCCTGTTAAAATGCCAGGTTTTTGTGATATAAAAAAATGAGACCACAATAAATCATTTCAAAACTTTTCCCACCTTTAATGTGACCTATAACCTGTACAATTCAATTGAAAAACAAACAATTCTGTTGGGGGAAAAATATAAAAAAATAAAAAAATGTACAATAAGTTGGTTACATAAGTGTGCATACCCTTAAACTAATACGTTGTTGAAGCACCTTTGGATTTAATTATAGCATTCAGTCTTCTTGGGTAGAAGTCTATCAGCATGGCACATCTTGACTTGGCAAAATTTTTCCCACTCTTCCTTGCAAAAATGCTCCAGATTTGTCAGATTGCGAGGGCATCTCTTGTAAACAGCCCTCTTCAGGTCACCCCACAGATTTTCTATTGGACTTAGGTCTGAGCTTTGTCTGGTCCATTCCAAAACTTTAATTTTCTTCTGATGAAGCCATTCTTTTGTTGATTTGGATGTATGCTTTGGGCCATTGTCATGTTGAAAAGTGAAATTCCTCTTCATCTTCAGCTTTCTGGCATTCACCTGAATGTTTTGAGCCAAAAGTGACTGGTATTTGGAACTGTTCATAATTCCCTCCACCTTGACTAAAGCCCCAGTTCCAGCTGAAGAAAAGCAACCCCAAAGCATGATACTGCCACCACCATGCTTTACCATGGCGATGATGTTCTTTTGGTGATGCGAAGTGTTGTTTTTGCGCCAAATTAACCTTTTGGAATTGTAGCCAAAAAGTTCAACCTTGGTGTTATCAGACCATAACACATTTTTCCACATGCTTTTGGGAGACTTGATGTATTGATTTGCAAATTTTAGCTTGGCCTGGATGTTTTTCTGTGTAAGAAATTGCTTCCATCTTGCAACCCTACCCCATAGTCCAGACATATGGAGAATACTGGGGATTGTTGTCACATGTAGTACACAACCAGTACTTGCCAGAAATTCCTTCAGCTCCTTCAGTCCCATATTTTCTCCACTTTTTGATGACTGTCTTCACGGTGTTCCATGGTATATCCAATGCTGTGGAAAATTTTGTGTACCCTTCTGACTGATACCTTTCAACAATGAGATCCCTTTGATGCTTTGTAAAATCTCTGTGAACCATGGCTTTTGCTGTAGCAGGCAACTGAGTGAATGTCAGGAAAATCCTACTAGGACAGCTGAACTTTATTTGGGGTTAATCAGAGTCTCTTTAATTGATGGCAGGTGTATACCCAAGAAGACTGAATGCTGTAATTAAATCAATAGGTGCTTCAACAAAGTATTAGTTTAAGGGTGTGCACACTTATGCAACTAGCTTATTGTATGTTTTTAATTTTTTTATATTTTTTTCCTCTAACAGATTTGTTTTTCAATTGAATTTTACAGGTTGTAGGTCACATTAAAGGTGGGAAAAGTTTTGAAATGATTTATTGTGGTCTCATTTTTATATAACAAAAACCTGGTATTTTAACAGGGGTGTGTACACTTTTTATATATATATATATATATATATATATATATATATATATATATATATATATATATATATATATATATATATATATATATATATGTATATATATATATATATATATATATATATATATATATATATATATATATATATATACATATATATATAAATATATATATATATATATATATATATATATATATATATATAGTAATTAGAAAAAACACAAACAAATACAAAAAAAAAAATAACAGCCCATTCTCTAAGTGCAATAATGCCATTCAGGGTGTGTGTTATTGTGTAAATAACAACCTACCAGGGGCATAGAGGCCCTCCAATGCAGAACACCCCTGGGTGGGCATTATTTGCAGAATAACACAACCCTGTCAGGCATTATTGCTTGCTTAGCTATTTTTTCTTTTTGTCTCTTATTTCTACCGTTTTTAATTCCCATTTTCTTTTTATCCCACTCATTAGCTATCCCTTCTGAAGAAATTTCTGCCTTCCCTAATAACTCTATTCATTTTCACTACCCATGCCTTGCATTCCTGTCTTTTTAATGGGTGAGTGGGAAAGTGACAGCATCTCATGTTTATCAGCTGCATATTTATCTAGATTTTTTTGGTGCATAATCGGAAACAGTTATTGGATGTGTGTATCAGAGCTTTCAAATAAATACACATGCTCCTGGGAAATATCATTTCTGTCCAAGTTTAGCCCAGTTATTGTACCTTGGGGAATAATACATAAAATCTGTCTGACTTATTGCTACTGAATTCAAGTCATCCATGCCAATTTTCTTATATTTCTTTAGAAACATCCCCTTTTTGTTTTAGCTTGTTCATCTTGTACTTGTTGACGGTCTGGGTAGTTTTTTTTATCCAAATGGATAAAAGACTCAAAGCAATGCAGGATACAATAACCTGAAACAAAGTTTTATTTCTCTGAAGAGACCTATGGATAGGGAAGAAACACATTTCTGTTTGCGTTTTTCCAAAGGTTGCTATTAAACAACTATTTTAACAACTCTAGACCAAAAAACTCCTAGACATCCTTTGTCAACGAAAGCAGAAAAAGCTGTAGCTAAACTCAGGGAGCTACGACAAGAAAAATAACCAGAGATCCTATGGAGGTATTGGAGATATTTTGGACATTTTAGGAATATTTTTGTAAAGCAGAAGAATAGGGAAACAAAAGGCACAAATGGAAATACTTATAGAATACTTAGTTATGGCAAGGTTAGAGAAAAATGAGGCTCACCAGGTAGAGATGAAATAAAAACTATGATGTATCAACAGGTAAGTCTCCATGAATAAATTGTGTTCTTATGGAAATCTGGAATCAATGAGGGAAGAGAATGAAAAAGAACTGGAAGGATTTCTTTAACATTATTTAAAAAGGGAGGGAGTACTAGCATATTGATATTGTCAACAAACGGTGAAGACTCTTCAGATCTGGCTTTATATAGACCTATTTCAATTTTAAACCATGATTCTAAAGTGTTTGTGTATATATTAACTAAGAGAATGGCAAATATATTACTAAATCTGATTGATATAAATCAATCTGGTTTTGTGGAGGAGAGGCAAACATTTGATAACATTAACAGAACAATGATTATCCTGAGTGAACTGGAGTATAAGAAAATACCATTACTCTTGACAAGTCTTGATGCAGAGAAAGCATTTGTTGAGGTCAGCTGGAATTTTATTAGTAGGTTAATGGTCGCATTTATGGTCCCTGACAGAATAACAGAGTTAATAATGAGGATTTAGGATAGCACATCCACTGACTCTTATGTACGTGGGTGTAGCAATAATGCCACTCATGAAGTTTAATGTGATTCCTAATTTGTGTATCTGAAAGAAGCTCTCCGGGTGACTTTTTTAGAACCGGCTATGGTAAAACTAGACTCATAATCTCATGGTAGCATCTTATGCTAATTGCACACAGTTTTGAAGCTGGCCATTGGGCTCAAAGTAAATTTTATTTTCCTCTTACTATTAAATAAATGCTATATGGGTTCCTCAAACATGACTGGAACATGTAAATGGTATCAGAAGATGTTTCACACGCAATTTAAATTATGTTTATTGAGGAAAATAAATTTATGTTATCACTCAACTTTTAATCTGCAAATTTTGCATACAAAACAATAAAAAAGTTAAGCTTATGATGGAGTGCTCCAGTTGTCTGTTATTAGCATATACATATAAGGGGGGGTAGTACTAAGCTGGTGGAACACCTCCAAAAGGTTGTGACTGCTTATCTTAAGTGCAAGGCCTGGTACTGTGTCCCAACACTTTGAAAATTAAGCTGTGATGTCAGCAATACAAAATGAATTCCAAAACTCACTATTACACCTTTAAAACATTTTGAAGGGGGTGCTTCTTCACTACACTTGTGCTGCTTATATAAGCTAACTCTGACACTGCTGTACCTTGGAGTAAGGGGAATACTGTGATGCATCTCAGTCTTGGACTTGTTATTTCTTGTCCCATGTTTGCTTCTTCTGTGCTGCGAGGCTTGCTGTTGTGATCCTTGAAATTTCAATAGGTACCTAAAATATCACACTCGACATTTATGCTGTAGCTTAATTCAGATGACATGTTAGTCGTAGGTCCTGTCTTCCTGAGATGGTGGTAGCTCTAGTGGATGTAAAAGATACC
Organism: Protopterus annectens; assembly: GCF_019279795.1. Lineage (NCBI taxonomy): Eukaryota > Metazoa > Chordata > Ceratodontiformes > Protopteridae > Protopterus > Protopterus annectens. The sequence continues at coordinate 1,463,860,600 of NC_056728.1, read as the reverse complement.
ATGGCACTTATTAAAAAGAATATGGGAAGTTCCCTGGTCCTCAGTCCAAATGTTCTGTAGTCAGGATGAATATACTAGCGAAAACCACCGCTAATTCAAAAGCTAAGAACTCGACTCAGGCCAGTCCAAAACTTAAAAAACATGAAAAACAACAAATTTTATTAAGCCACTGTAAAAGCTTTTAGTTAGTACCTTGTACTAACTTCTTCAGACAAGCAAAACATTCCCACCATTACAAGTGAGTTTAAATACCAGCATTGAAACACTTAACCACGCCCCTTGCTCTCCCTTTAGCTCCTTAAAGGTACAGATCACAGCTAACTAAGGTGCATTTGCAATTCTCTATTAACATAATAATAAATAAATAAATAAATAAATAAAAAATAAAAAATTCATACACCAAGACTGTAATAATAGCAGGCTTTGAAACTGAAAGAAAAAAAAAGCCCAATATTTTGATTATTTTGATTATTAAACTGTATAAAGTAGATAAATATGTAAAATATATAAATATATAACTTGTTATTTCTTGTCCCATGTTTGCTTCTGCTGTGCTGTGAGGCTTGCAGTTGTGATCCTTGAAATTTCAATAGGTACCTAAAATATCACACTCGACATCTATGCTGTGGCTTCATTTGGATGACATGTTAGTCGTAGGTCCTGTCTTCCTGAGATGGTGGTAGCTCTAGTGGATGTAAAAGATACCATGGCACTTATTAAAAAGAATATGGGAAGTTCCCTGGTCCTCAGTCCAAATGTTCTGTAGTCAGGATGACTATAACCTTGGGCCTTCCCTGAAAAGAGGCCATTGGCCTAGAGGGACTAACCCAGTCAACAAAGTGAAAATAAGTAAGTAAGTAAATAAATAAATAAATAAATAAGGAGCTGCTGAAGTTTCTTAGTGCTGTAAGTATCAATATGGTGCTGTCCACTGATCAACCTTCCATGTGATGATAGCACAAGTAAAATCAGATTGGAACTGGTATGCTGACACACGTTGTTTTTTGTGTTTAATTCTTGCAATTACTATAAATAATTTCTTGTGTGCTTTTTTAGAAGAAATTATGTCTTTGTTGCTACTTATAAAACTGAGTGATACCCTCACTTCCTTAAAGGCAACCATTGACAATGGGAAGGCCACCCATAAATTCATCCTGGGTCTGACTTTTTGCCCTTCTGGAGGCAGGAGGTGCCATATGAAGGTGGGGATAGGCAATGTGATTATGGACCATGGCTTGACTCTGTCTTGTAAACTCTATAAATCTATGAATATGGTACCTCCCTTGTTTCCAGTGCTACACTGCATACCCTTTCCACCTGTTACATCACACTTGTAGAGGGATTTACAATATGGTACCTCTATTTGCCATATACCTTCCTTGATTGCTGAGATAGCACAATGTAGACCATGTGAGTATGGATAGAGCATACATAGTGAGTAGGTTTGGGCATTTCACCATCTCTTTCATTTGCTAATTTATATAGAAATTGTATGTGAGAAGTTGGCCAGCCTGGCTCCACACAAATATTGCTGTGCTCACCATTATGCCAGATATCTCACTGATTTGTGTTGTCCCTTATTTTGTGACCTCTGTTTTCTTCTTATGGTGCTTGCCATCCATTATCTATTTGTCTCACTCACTAATATGCAACCTTTTCACATTATACCTATGGGCTCCTCCCTCATCCCATTCTCCCTAAACCATTTCCCAGTTCCCCTTTGGATTTGAGGCCAGTTGTTTCTGCTGAATTTCATCCACACCGTGTGGTGTAATTTGCTAAAACATTATTGCTCTTGTCTTGCAGTGTTTTGTTTAGTACTTCTCTCCTTGCCTGCTAACCATCAGCTCTCCCATTCACCTGTCAATCTACTTCTTCCCAGTAGGTGACAAGTGGTCATGGAAGGCCATCACAGAGGCAATCATCAAGGTTTTCGTATATGAATATCCTAACTTCTCATTTCCTGCTCCACAGCCCCAGTGAGTGAAGTGCTTGGAATGCTGAGAACTAAAGGACATGCTGACCCCCCTGGCTGTAGTGCACCATGCTTTGTAAGCATACATGATATTGTCTTTGTGCTATATATGCTCCAACATTAAGTCTCCACTGTGTGTCAATACTTCAGTACATTATGCTGCCTTTCCTCCTCCAGAATTGTTGACCCATGGTGAACACTCACTTTTTCTTTCTCTAGCCCAGTCAGTAATTGATTTCATGGTCATCTGCATCACAGTTAGGACTTTATCAGTCTGTGCCATACAAATGCCTCTTTTGGTCAAAGTATTTCTGACCATCTGTATTTCCCTGTGTCAGTGTACTAATTGTAGAATTCCTTAATAATAAACTGAATTCATAAAAAGAAATCTATGTGAATGGCAATAATCCTTAGCAGTAAAAAATCACATATTTTAAGTTATTCACTGTTTCTAGGAGGAAAGCCAGTCAAATACATTTTGGTAAGCATCTGTAAATCTCATCGTATATGGGTGGACAGATAAGCTAAAGAAATAAGAAAAGGGGGAGCCTAATGATTTTAATTCACACATTAGAGAGATGGGAAGAGGATGCTGGGTCTTACTATAACAACAGTCTCAAAGTATTGCAACTGCTTAATTATTTCTACGTCATTAAATAAATGGAAAACCAGAACATGTTTACATTGAAAGTTTGACTTGCATGTTACTGACCCACTTTTGACTGGCATTGAGAAAGCCTGATATCTGGCTGCTACCATTTATTAAAGACTAGAGGTCAGTGTGAAGAATATCTGATCTGCATCCATACCACAAACAATACAATGACTGCTAGAGACCTCCTCAGGCTTTAACAGCTAATAAAAAGTGAAAAGAAATGAACAAGTACATATAACGTTCTGTCCACAGTGACCAATGGTCATATGTACATATCTGCATTATTCTGTTAGTTTTTGTTCTTTGGAATGTTTCATAACACTGAGTAGTTGTGCTGTTTTATTATACACTTGTTAATTTTTCCCTTCTTGATATTTACTGAGATGATTAATTGATTTATCAATAAAAAAACTTCTTCTTACATAGTTTATGTATTATAAACTATTTACTTACTGACTCATGGATCATTAGAGTTGTGGTATTACGCACGAACACAGCAACATGACTGACAGAGTACCACAGGGCTGGTGCTGGCAACCTTTATTATTCGATTTTTTTTTCAGAAGTAAATGTTGGTGATCAGTTATGGCTGACAATATATGGTGATGGTTGCACAGTGGAAAGCATTGTTGCTGCCACCAAAAAGGCAAAAGTAACATAGAAGCTCTAGACTCTGTATGTTATGGTACTCTGACAACAGACTCAGTTTAATATAAAAACATAGTATTCTTTACATTTGGGAAAATGATGTGAACTTTGGTTATAAAACTGATTGCCATATATTTAAAATGGACACAGGAGAAGAGCACCTTGGCCCAGTTCTACATGACAACCTTAGATTTCATCAAAATATCCCCTCAGTGATTAGGAAAGCATTTGGAATAGCTTATTTATTGGTAAAGGGGAAAAATAACTGTGCCACTGTATTCAACGCTGATTCAATAAACCATTGTGTACAATACAGAAATTTGTTCTCAACCTACACACATTGTACAAGTAGAAAAAAGAGTTTTAAAGGTTTATCTGAAAGAAAAATGGGGCCAAAATATTAACTGCATAAAATCGTTAAGAGGATTTTTATTGTACTCAGTATAATACAGGCTTGCAAAGGATGGCCTATATTTGGTATTCATATGACTGCTGGACATGACAATTTTTGAAATAATGTTTTTAAATATAGCACCTGTTTGCCTAGCACCTGATTAGGTATTGTTAAACTAAATGTAAACAATAGGGAAAAGAAGGACTTTAAAAAAACAACTACCTAAATGATAAAACATGTAACCAGGTCCACTTAAACAGTACATGTCTCAGTCTAGGTTAGGTGAATTTAAGGACTGTAAGAAGTATATACATTGAATTATGTCAAATAGCTTCTGAAATGTAATGGATCACAAACTTGATAGTCAAAATTATGAAAGTATGAAGTGAGCAGTGCTGGTGAGGTGCTATTGCAAGAAACGGTGTCTTGTTAGAATCTTTATTTAACATTTAATACTGTGTGATTTATGTGACTCTGTGAACTGTTGCAGTCATTATGCAGTTTATTCAAAATTGTAAATGACAAGATTGGCAAGAAGTCAGCTATTATACAGACATAGTAACAGTTTACTTCACATGAAAACTTAATAAAATGAGTGTGCTGAAATACCTGAATAAATGTACTAACAAACATAAAAGTTTTGACTGTGAATTTTGTTTGTAAATATAGCCTCAGAAGTTGTTTAATTGTTCAGAGTAAGAAATCAAAACTCCTAATTGCACATATCTTATCAGTGTCACAGTCATTATATTTTAGAATGAAAAACTATTCTTTCTGTGGATAGGTGAGCTATAAGCTATACTGTGTAGGGCTACCCAAGATGGTTAGGTTATAACAAAGTGAGCAGGTGAAAGACTGTCACTGGAGAAGTTAATGGCAAACTACTCCAATATTTTTGTCAAGTAAACACTGTTAACAAAAGCAACCAGAAGCATGCTAAAATTATACTGAAGATGAGACCTTCTGGAATGAAGATGTCAAACATGCTAGCTGGGAAGAGCAGAAGATGAATAGTGTTAAAGTTTATACTACAGATGGATTAAAGTCAGAAGGATATCCATCTGCTAAGGTGCACAGAGATGAAAGGAAAGTCCAGTTCCTTAACATGATGGCGTTAAGGATAAAGATAACAAGGGTAATTTCTAAGATGACTGTACACTTAGTAGTAGCCTGATTAGAGCTCTCCCTGTGTGAAAACTGAGAAATTGTTAAAAAGCTATCAATTTGGTAAAATTCAGCTTCTGACTAGTAAGGGCACTGCCTGGTTGCCAGCAAAAAAGAAACATGGAGTATGTAAGTCAAAATCAATCAGAGAAGGAGACGAAAAACTCTGGCTGGGAAGAACTTTGCAGCTGTTCAGCAGAAAGCAGTTCAAGTTTCAGCTTTGCACAACAGGTGGCTTCCAGTAATTTAGTGGAAAAAAAATCAGATGCCTTCAGAGATTTTAAAATAAGTAGGATACTGGAAGAATATATACAATCAAATGGCAAAAGGCAGGAAACAATAGAAGAAACTTTAAGTAACTATTCAAATAAACTGATAAAACTGCAGAAATCAGATGTTAAAATGAAGGAAATACTGGCCGAATAAGAGGCCTGTCAAGAAGAACAGTTTTAAGAAAAAGAGTAAAGATTGAAGACATTGCACTCTGAGAAAGTCTGGGATTTTCTGTTATATCAGTGAAACTGGAGAGATAGATTATATTAATTTTATGAAAATATAAATTAGCACCTGTACTGGTGTTCCAAAGCAAACTTTGTTAATTGAGAGGGCACATTGTGTATATGCCGTCAGCCTACCCATGACAAAGGAGCCAAGACCTATATTTGTCAAACTGGCAGCCAAGACCTATGTTTATAGAGATGAAGTTATATCAGCAGAAGGAGTATTCCTGAAAAAAATCTGTAGCAGAACTGAAAAGTATTAAAAATTAGGGACACTGGAGTGTTTGTAGAAAATTATTATTCAGTCCACATCAGTCAAAAGAGAAGTGAGTGCTTATCCCTGCAATCAGAATGCTGAGAAGCAGGAGTGAGATTCAAGTATATCCAGCTGTCTTCAGAATATTTTTCCTGGAGTCTCAGAGACATTATGAGGCAAAACAAGTTAAGCAGGAAATACAAAAAAATGTTTAAATAACAAAGAATCAGACAATAAGTTGAAGGGGATCCTGCTTCCCATTCGTCATACAATAAAAAGCCAAGACTTTGCCAATGAAACATTTTCCATTGTTCAAGAGGAAAATGCCTGAGTGACAGGAAAAAAAACAAAAAAAAAAACAGCAGGTCATTTGTAGAATCAAGAGGACCTTGGACATCATGCAGAGACCAGTGTTGGGAGGTCAAGATGATCAGGAAGAAGGCTAGTAAGAAAGTGAAATTAGTAAATAAATGGGAGAACTGTAAAATATAATTTATATTACTTTAGACATGTTAATTGTGGTTCTGTAAGAAGTGGCCGCAAAAAAAAGACTGGAAGTTTGTTGACTGTGTTAAACTAGTGAGTGGACTCTCTTCATGTCATTAATGTTTAGAAGGACACTGGAAGGGCTGAAAAGTAACTCTAAATAAAAAAGATTTTGGTTCTTGCAACTGCTGTGTTGATTTTATCCAGCCCTATTCACACCTATAGGTGCTCTGTTCTGATAGTACCCACTCTACCATCCTTGACCTCTCTTCCACAGATTCTGACAACCATGGGTGGACAATTTCCTGTGGTTTCTCCTGCTAGTCTGGTTGATATGGAGACACTGAGACAGTGCAGTAACTGCCTCATGTACACGGACAATGCTCTTCTTCGCGTCTATATTACCCGATCGAACATTTAGGTTAGCAAATACCTAAACATCGACCTGGTAATATCTAAATATTAAAAGAGCGAACGGCTGATTTAACATCGGGAATGAATTCCCTCTGCTGCAAAAAAAAAAATTTTAAACCAAAAAGAGGTGGGGGGCTTTGCCCCCCACACCCCCTAATGTGGGGCGCTATACCCCCACACCCCCCCAACTAAATTTACCAACTCTGAGATCACTCTACAGTGGGAAAAGGGGCAAAATGTGAATAATGGCCAAGGAAATTCCTTTCTGTGTTAAATTGGCCATTCGCAGTTTTTCGCTTTCACTATTACCAGATTGACATTTAGGTATTTGCTAACCTAAATGTTCGATCAGGTAATAGGAACCGTCTTCTTCTACCACCTAGGAACACAATATGTGAGAGATGTAATTACATTAAGAACCTAGAATCCCTGCTGTCTCAGTCACAAGCCAGTACATCTGGCACTGAGGAGGTTGTCTGCACAAACACCACAAGCACCACACCTCTAACACCACCTACACCTGTACAGTACATTCCTACATATGTGGAGGTTCTCAACAAAAACATACCTAAACAAAAGAGACCTCCAAGACAAAAGCACGCACATACATCACAACCCACTGCACCAAGCACCACACATAGTACACTTGTCTGTGTCTCACAGCCTCTAAGGCCCAGCCACAAACCCAACATACTAGTCATAGGAGACTCTATCGTGAGACACACAGATGTGCCCCTCACCAGGCTAGACAAGGGAAAAGTCATGGTAAGTTACTTGTCAGGTGCTAGAATCCGCCATATCACTCACACACTCAAGTCTCTCAACAACAGGTACTATTATGACTGTCATAGTCCATGTTGGTGTGAATGATTTGAGACCTACCTCTCTTGCCTATATGAAGAGAGATATGACTGAGCTCACTGAGTATGTGTCCCAGGCAGGTATGTCCCGAGCCTTAAGCAGCATCTTACCATCACCCAGAAAATGCCTCAATACAAACAGAAAATGATTGACTTTAACAATTGGCTTAGTTTCTGGTTTCATTCCAAGGGGATCCAGTACCTGACAGTCTTGGAGGAAATGATTGACCGACCACGATGCTTTGCCAGAGATGGCCTTCATCTGTCTCCCCTGGGCTTTAGACATCTGGCAAAGGCTCTTGCCTCCCCCATAGTGCCTTTTTTAGGCAAAGCCATGAGGACAAAATTACCAATGTGAAAAATTCTTCTAAATGAAATTTAAAGGTCATGCTGCTAAACACTAGGAGTCCTAACATGAAACTGCACTCATTGCAAGCATTCCTCACCCTGGAAGATGCTGACATTTGTACAGTCACTAAAACCTAGTTCACAGCAGCAGAGAGCACCCCAGCCTTACAATGTTACTTGTCCTGACTCCAAATGGAGGGCTAAAAAGCCAAAGGAGGTGGAGCTTCAATATTTATCAGAGATGTACACACCTCCAGGCTGGTCAAACAGTATGAGGCACAGGAAATACTCTAGGTGCAATTAACTGTTGAAGAAACACCTATTCAAATCACAGCTACCTACAAACCCTCAGCTATCACTCAGGAGGCCCACTCAACCTATCTGGACTTACTTGAATCCATCAAGATCCAACCCTCTATCTTGATCCTGGGTGACTTTAACTACCCAAGCCTAGAGTGGCAAACCTATTCTAGCTCAAACACAAATGCCCAGAGATTTCTCAACTTTGACATTGCCAATGCATTGGATCAGCTGGTAAACACCCCCACAAGAGGTGAAAACATCCTGGACCTGGTACTAGCCAACACGAGTAGCCACAGTAACACCCCTATAGTGTCATCCTTCTTGGTAAGATCCGACAATAAAGCAATCAATTTCAAAGTCAAAATCTCTCCTGAACCCTCCCCTTGCCAGGGTCAAACAAGAAAACATTTCCAGAGATGACTACAACCTCCTGAGAGCAGGTATAAGCAGCTTCACAGCCACCATACCTTTAGTTGGAACAAGCACTAATGTCCAAGCCTACACCAAAAAACTATATGTGCACCTATATAGCTGCATGGACTCAGCAATACCTGACAGGACCAAATCATCTTCCTCAAGGAAGAGTAATCCTGTCTGGTGGACAGCAGCAATAAACAGTCTCTATAATAAAAGGAAAAAATTGCTGTCCAGGACAAGGAAGGAGCAGGTGCCAAGTTGGAAGCAATCTCTCCTTTGTCTGAACAAGCAAATAAGGTCACTGGTGAAATCCTTTCAGGCTAAATTTGAGTCCAAATTGGCCACTTCCGCTAAGGACAATCACAAGGCCTTCTTCACATATGTCTGCAATCTCAAATGTATCTCCCAAATCTGCTGTGAATTGGTGGTCAAGAATACCACATACACAAAAGCCATAGATATAGCCAACCTGCTAACAGACAAGTTCAATGAAAACATCACCCCCTGTCCCTCCCATCAGTAAGCCAGGACATCCCCAGCACCTGTCCCCCTCCCATCATCACCAGGGAGCAGGTCATTAATGCCATCTCAAGGGCAAAAAATACAGACTCTGTGGGACCCAACAACATCCCTGACTGTGTCCTACATGAACTCAGGCAAGAGCTCTTCACACCACTAGGTAACCTATTCAGCGAAAGCCTGTGCACTGGCTTCACCTCAGCAGAATGGAGGACAGCCACTGTCATCCCTCTACGCAAAGGTGGATTGTCCACCAACTCAGGCAATTATAGGCTCATCAGCCTAACTAGCCTGATCTGCAAGGCCATGGAATGCATTGTCATGGATCTTATAAACAAGAACATTAGCAACCTCCAAACACTTGATCCCACACAGTTTGGTTTCATCAAAGGGAGATCATGCCTGTTAAACTTGGTTGCCTTCTTCAAAACAGTCACCAAAGCCATGGATGAGGGGAAGACAGTGCACACCACCTACCTTGACCTAGCCAAAGCCTTTGACACTATTCCCCACTTGGGCATAATAGATAAACTCTCTTAGCTAGGCTTCAACCTGTATGTTACCAGATGGGTAGCTCACTGGATCATTGATAGAACCCACTCAGTCAAAACAGGAGAAGCCACGTCTAGTAGTAGACCCATAACAAGTGGCATACCCCAACGATTGGTCTTGGGGCCTCTACTGTTTGGGATATATTTTCTTAGATACAAGCCATAGCCAGTGGTCTGTGGCTGACCAAGTTTGCAGATGACTGCAATTCCTCTAGTGATGTGAACGTCCTCCAAGAGAGCCTTACCCAAACTAATGACTGGTGCCAGAAGCATGACCTCAAACTGAATTCCAAGAAATGCATCATTATCCCCTTTGGGGAAAATGGCGTCCCCACTAATTATCATATTAACAACAATGTACTAAGCATGCAATCAATCATGAGGGACTTAGGTACCCAGGTTGATAGCACCTTGACTTTTGACCACCACGTTGCCTCCATTGTACAGAAGGCTTTCTACATGGCCCACCTCATAAGTAAGGGTATTTTATCCAGGAACAAGGAGGTCATAACATCCCTGTACTCTTCCCTTATCAGACCCATTATCATGTACAATGCCCCCTTTGGTATGTACCTTGCCAAGCACATGCAGCAGTTGGAGAGACCACAGAGGTTCCTGACCAGGAAAATCCAGGGTCTCAAACACCTATCCTGTACAGATAGGCTAAAAGCCCTGTCTGTCTACTCTGTTTTGTACAGACTGCTCAGAGGTGACTGGTGTCTGGCATACAAGGCCGTCTTAGACTCAGCCTTGATGGAGTTGCTGCATATCCGTAAGTCAAGCACCACTCATACAACCTGCATGCAAGGCCTCAACCTGGTCTGTGACATTAATAGAACTTGGTGGGAAAGATTAGTGTCCCAATGACTCACCCATCTGTGGAATAGACTCCTTCTCCATGTCAAGCAAAGTACCTCACTAGCCCTCTTTAAGAGGAACCTGGATGACTGGATGAGAAACAGAAAATATACCCCTGTGATCCCACCTGCTTCCCTGCTGGACAGGGAAAACAGGTGCTGACTTTGTGGGAACATGGGTGAATTTCTTGGCTAGGCTTATAAGGACCTCCAGGCCAATAGCCTAGTATCATCCTATGAACCTATAGACCTTACTTAGTACATTGTATAGCAGTTTTGCATAGTATGCAGTTACAGATATTTTAAATGTGAAGTGGAAGTGTTTTATCTATGACTGATGCATATACCAGTGATATTAATGTACAAAAGTATTTTTAATAGTAATATATCCAGGTTTCACATTTCAGCAAGATAGTAAAGGACAGGAAGACGTAAGTTAAAGTTAAAATTATGTTTTGATCCTGGGCTGCTTGTGAGATGTAAAACTGTGTTTGTTGTATTATGTGTAGGATGAAAAGATTATAATTTCCCTTGTTTTTATAACCATGGATGCCTGGACTAATGTCATTTGCTTAAGTTATAGATGCTACCAATCATTAGCGGACCGGAGGTCCGCTGTGGCGACCCCTAACCGGGAAAAGCCGAAAGACACTGACTGACTGATAGATATGATTTTTTTGTGTAAATATCCTTGTAGAAATGAGAGAATATGACACAAATCAAAAAGAATTGTAGCTCTTTCTTGCATTTACAAAGTTATTAGTTGTTATTTTTCATTGTTACAACTTTTTAGCTGAAGGCAATGAGAAAGCAGATGTAAGCAATTAATTATGAGAGAATGTTCTGAGTGAACTTTACAACGGTTCTTTCTTGCATTTGCAAAGTTCCTGATTTTTTTCCCTTTCATTAACAAATGGTATTGAAGATAATGCATCTGCAAATGCAAACAATTAATCAGGAAATGTCTGAACAACATATCATTAGTGAAACACACATTTAACTCTTAAAGGGAAACTAACCAAAAATTCAGTGAAATAAATGAAATTTAAAACTAAGGAGTAAGTAGTTATACAAGTAATTGCCTCCCCAGCAGCCTTAGTACTTTAATGCATTAACTATCACATTGCACAACTTAATTTATTTATTTAAGGGTAGACCGTGCACTTTTGAAGAGCAAAAGTTAAAGTTCACTGAAAGCATGCAAGTTGTTCATTTACATCTGGGAGGGGAATATATTTAAGATAAGGACAGATAACAATATTGTAACTGAGAACACATACTCTAACATGAAATTAAGCAAAATTAATCCTAATTTTAGAATAGGCAATTTCTATAGCCTTCAACTGAGGGCAATTGAACAACGTGAAAATGTAAACTTTCTTTTTAGAAAGTATATAGATTATTGTATTTTGCAAGTTAAAAAGAACATTTCACGCATTTAAAATGTGTTTAGTATTTTTCTTGTTTCTCAAGTGTTTTTATTATTGAAGTGAAAAGTCTGAAAAATGTGACATGGGTTCAAATAGAAATGATAATGAACATATAAGTTGCAAGACTGAAACAGATTTAAAAGAAATGTCATTTATAATATGTGGAAGTGATATCTTTTTAGTGGAATGGCTTTCTTGCCAGTATTAACATGGAATATAAATGGCCTTGCATTTATAGAGAGAAAAAGTAGTGAGTATCAAATTATATGAAGAAATGTAGGCTGCAAATGGCAGTGTCACTAGAGATACATTTGGATAGAAATGAGCATGTGAATTTGACAAAGAAAGGATTTCAGAATTTCAGGATGGACATTTAGCAAAGTGTCAGGGACAAACAGCAATAGGAGTAGTAATAGGAGTAGTAATACTTATTGGTCCAGCTTATTGCACCAGCTGCATGTTATCAGGAGCAGTGCACAGATCAACTGCACAAGGGTCTCCAAAGATCTTCATTTTAATATGGTGTTTATGGACGTCCTCAAATCTATGTTTGCATTCTTGAAGAAGCCTGGATAGTAGGTCACAGTATTTTGTATAGTGAAATGTATCAGCAGGTTTTTTCCTTAGGGTTGAGAAATGGAACAGTTTCTGCTTGGACAAATGCATCTGCAGCAGTTCCAGCTTTTGAATGAATGTGATCACATGTTCATATAGTATGTTAACAAACTGATACCTCGCCTGTAGTTACATACTTAAGTCTGCCAATAACTTTGTGATAACTACAAGAAAAGCCAGGTCATTTAACCAAAGATCATCTTCCAATATATATGTATCTTCCATACAAAGCAATTTCAGACCCCACCCTGATGGGACTGCTGCATATCCGCAAGACAAGCTCCACTTGAGTAACCTGCATGTGTGACCTCAACCTGATCTGTGACATAAATAGGACTTGTTGGTGGGACAGATTTGTGTCCCAGAAACTCCTTCTTTTGTGGAATAGACTGCCTCTCCACATAAAGCAGAGTACCTCATTAAATCTTATTAAGAGCAACCTAAGAGCAAATCTAATCCTAAAAAATTCTGGAACTCTATTAACCAAATATTACATCCCGGTAATCGTAGCTCCCGCAATCCATGCCCAGACAAGACATCTGAAGAAACTGTCGCTATCTTCAATACCTATTTTATCGATTCAGTATGTAAGCTACTGAACCCAAACCCAAACTCCTCTACTACTAACTTCTCCAACTTTTCTGAACCTACTCCTAATACTACCTCCTCAAATACCTTCTCCCTCAAACCTGTACCTACTAGCTGCATCAAAACTCTACTCTCTAAATTAAAACCATGCTCAGCATCAGCTGACAGTATTCCTTCCACTTTTCTTCTACTAGCAGCTGACTTTCTTGCTCTCCCTGTATCTAACCTAAATAATTGTTCTATCTCAGAATCTAAAGTCCCTTCCATCTGGAAACAATGCGACACACTACCAATACACAAAGGAGGTAACTCCTCTGATATCTCCAACTTTAGACCTATTGCTATCCTCTCCGCTCTCTCTAAAGTACTAGAAAAATGTATTCATAAACAATTTATGCAGTATCTAATGCAGGAAAATCTGTTTACACCCACTCAACACGGCTTCAGACCCAAACATAGCTCCACTACAGCCCTATTATCCTTCCTCAACACAGTCTCTATAGCCATGGATGAACAAAAACTTATTTCTTGCCTATTGTTGGACCTCTCAAAAACTTTCGACACTGTCTCACACTCTTCTGCTGCACAAACTGCATGACCTCAACTTCTCCTCTGATACTGTTGCATGGTTCTCCAGCTACCTCACTGATAGATCTCAATCAGTGAGATGACACTCTGCACTCTTCCCTCCTCTCCCTGTAAAAATGGGTGTACCTCAATGGTCTATCCTAGGGCCTTTACTTTTTAATATCTTTACTAATCAGCTCTATACCTCCTGTCCTCAGTCGTCTTTAGTGCAATACGCAGATGATTCTACAGTCATCACTACAGCCATCTCTCCCTCTAAGCTCTTCTCAGCTACTCAAGCATCTTTTAACTTAGTTGAAACATGGCTCTCCAACAACCAGCTCATACTTAAATCTAAAAACAAAGCTGTTACTCTTCCTACCTAAAATGTTCAACAATATTAAACCGTCCTTCTCCATACAGTCCCTTAATAACACTCCCATTCAGGTAGAATCCAGTACTAAGCTCTTAGGCATAACCATCGATCATCAACTTAAATTTGACTTGCATGTTAATAACTGTATCAAAAAGACTCATTCAAAACTAGGGCTCTTTTACTGTAACAAGAAATTCCTTACCTCTGAAGCGAAGATTACTCTCTCTCTTACCTACCTTCTACCCAGTCTAATGTACAATTCTCATATTCTCACAAATCTTAACTCAGCACTCCTGACCAAACTCAAATCTACCTACAACAAGATAGCTAGATTTGCTGCCAAACAAACCTACAAATCCCATCACTGTCTCTCTCTAAAACAGCTAAACTGGCTTGAATTACCCCACCAGCTTCTTCTCTCTCTCAGCTCCAGATCATCCATTCTATCCTATACCAGCCTTCCTACTGCCCAGCACTATCCCCACTCATCTCCCATTATTCTCCCTCCAGACTTCTCCGAAGCTCTAACCAAGACCTACTATAAATCTACAAACCCAAGTCTAAATTTGGACACACCATGTACAGCTATCACCCCACTATTGCCTGGAATAGGCTCCCACTAGAAATCTGGACCTTTACACATCCTAAACGATTTAAGACAGCCACCAAAGAACACTTTAAAAGTCACTGGTCCTGCCACTGCACTCTCCCTCCTTAAACATCCCCTACTTCTCATACCTTAATCTACTTTCTTCCCTTAACTCACTCTTCTCACTAGCTCTCTCTAATCTTCCTTGACTACTCTTTCTACTGTCTTCTAAAATCTATTAAGCAAATCGCCTCAGAGAAACATTCTATTGTAATTGTCTTGCCTTCATGCAACTACATTATGATAAAACTGGGTTTTTGTAACCACTTACCCAAAAACTATGCTCATCTTAATGACATATTTATTTTTATACATCTTGAAATAGTTATGCTATACTCGTGATTGTTGACACTGTATAACATTGTATTGCTACTTAATGCCTTGTAATAATCCTGTAACATTGCTGTTTAATGCTAATGTATAATTAAACTTGTATAATATGTTGGAGCTTTTCTTCCCAGGCCTCCGCTGAAAAAGGGATCTTCAGCTCAGTCGGACAATCCCAGTCAACAAATGAAAAATAAATAAATAAATAAACCTGGATAACTGGATGGGGAACAGAAAATACACCCCTGGGATTCCACCTGTGTCCCTGCTGGACAGTGGCATAGGGTGCTGACTTGTTGGAACATGGGGTAAATTCTTGTCTAGGCTTGTAAGGGCCTCAGGGCCAATAGCCTAGTAACTTCCTGTGATCCTATGATCCTATAAAGTGCAAAACCTGGCTTGTTGTTCAATACAAAAAAAAAAATAAATAAAATGTTGTCATCTAGGTCTACCAGTTCTTTGCAAATAGATGGAAATAAGTGGAGACAGTCACAGATTTTATTTTCCTGGGCTCAAAGATGGTGACTGCAGATATAAAATTAAAAGACACTTGTTTTGGAAGGAAAGCTATGATGAATTTGGACAAGATTTTAAAGAAAGACATTACATTGTCAACAGCAAAGATATACTTTTCAAGTAATAATATATAGCTGTGTTTGATGGACTATAAGAAAGGTTATGTGCCAGAAGACTTTTGAACAGTAGTGTTGGAGAAAACTTTTGAGAATCCCATATACTACACGACAATCAAATTAGCCAAGATTTAAGGAAGTAAATCAGACTGTTCACTAGAAGACCTGATAGTAAAACTAAAGCTCAAATACTTAATCTGGCCACATAATGTGAAGACAGGATTCTCTAGAAAAGTCACTGTTGCTGGGAAAGGTTGATAATAAAAGACAAAGGGAGGGTCAGAAGCTGAAGTGGATAAATAGCATTACTGAAGTAATGAATATGAATTTGCAAGAACACTTCTTGGCAAACAGTCCTGATACGCTAAAGTCCTTGATGTCAGAAAGTGAGATTCAACTAAGCCACAGCAGTAACAGCAACAACAAAGACCTTATTCTGGAGAGGATTACTGTATATAAAAAACAAAACTTCAAAGCACTTTGTAAACATGTTCTACTTCTGTTGAGATGTCAGGATCATAATATAAGCAAGACAAAATTATTTGTACTTTTCACTATTTTAATTTAATAGATGTTATTTTTATATTTTGGCAGTGACAGATGCTGTTCATCTCTCTTTTGAGTATACTGTAAATCAAAATACTGTTCTTTTGAGGGAAATGTTAAAAGGCAGTGATACCTGTGATTTCCACTAGGTGGTGATGTTCCTACACATTGGCTTATTTTAAACTCTTCCTAACAAGCAGTCTGAACTGTCTCCTTGTAAAACTCAATTTTGCCAGGCTGCTTTCTTGCTATTTTTACTAGTTTCAAACTATTCAGACATGCATTTTATTTACTAAATATTCAGCAGCACTGTCATTTTTCTGGGTTATCAGATCATCAGGTTGCATACTTGAGAAGCAGCTGTTTTAAAATGTGCATGGAGAGGGAACAATACTGACAACTGCCTAACACTAGGAAGCTGATCATGGTGTTCACTGTGTTTTACTTTTTAATGCACTTTAGAAGTTCTAAAATATCAAATGGGAAAGTTTTTTGGCCATAAAGCTAAACAGTTATTTGTACGGAAGTGACAAGTAAACACAGGCCCAACTACTATATTGTTAAATATAGTCCGCTTCTGAGAAGAAAGAATGGCTGAATGTAGGGTAACTTCCAGTAAGAGGTTTTGTTCTGCATGGTGTCAGATAACTTCACTGATTATAGGACTTGCTGTCCAGCTATATTACAAGGATTACATTTGCCATTTACAATTCTAATTTCTTAAATGTTTCTGGCTTTGGGCATTCCTACCTTTTGTACCTTAAACAATGTAATTATTTCATTACCTAATGCATATATTCATTTCACACGTTTTCAAAGAAAACAAAGTGGTCACTGCAGAACAGTACCTGACAGAGTATTTCATCTCTGTTTGTAACTGTACCTAACATACTGTTGCATGCATTACACTAGGTAGGCTCAAATGTTTCATATGGAAGAATTCAGTGCAGCTTTGCTCCTTGTTGCCAAGTTAGAAAGTGTTCTGTTGTAACTATGCTCTTAACCCTGGCAAACATTGATGCACGTGTGTACTGCTTAAGAAAATTCGCCAAAACTGTACTGCTTAGTCATGGAATATTTTTCCCCATTTGCTAACTGAGTAGGGCCCACTATAAGCAAGTGCCCCTTTTAGGAGTGCTGCAGGAGCACACTTTGCTTAAGTAACTTGCTTACAGTCTGTTGCATGTCTTGTGTATCAGTTGAGACACTGAGGCTGGGTATTTGTTCATGTTGTTTATTGTATAGAACACATTGGGAGCTGTAACTGGAACATGTACTTCAAACTTCATAAGCTAACTAAATGACTTGTTACTTCAAACATTCTCACATGTGTATCTCCATTCATGCCTGCACTCACTCTGGCTGACTGTACAAGATGGCACTGATCTCGCACATGCTCAGTATTAGTAACATATATGCATGTGCTGTCTAGCTACAGTGGCTGACTAGGTGAAATATACACACTGATGTACATCCTCCGTCTTTAATTTGTTTGACATGCAATAGGAGGACAAGACATTTTACAAGCTAGATATCACATCAGCATTTCAACAACAAATCTGAACTCAAGTCCAAGTTGCTATGTATTTCAGATTGGGTCTGGAAATTCTACCCAATCTGGTCACATAAAAACTTTGACTGGGTTTAGCAACAGGGACAGTCTTTGGGGATTCTTTCACAATTGGAACTTCAGGGATTGCATCAGGATTATTTGAAGAAAGTACACTGTCCTCTGGAATTCAAATAAGTGTAGAGTCACTCTGAGAAACAGAGTCATTGCCCCAGGCAATCTGGTGCATCACTGGTTTGGAGACTGGTACTATGTGTCTTCAATTTCTTCTGAAATCCATTCCTTCAGATTGTACAATGTAGGATCTTGGTTCTTCACAAATGTTTTTGATGATTCCCACTCGGTCATAGCCTTTAGATGTTTGCATTCTCACAATCTCTCCTTGTCTTAATGGTCTGAGAGGTTTGCTGGATTTATCATTGCACAACTTTTGTGACTGATGTTTTCTCAAAAGGTGAATCTTGACCATTCTGTTGTTCTTTGCATTTGGTATCAATAATTGTTTACTGATCAGAAGAGTTGTTCTTGTCTGCCTGGACGTCAATCTCTGAGCAGGTGAACCAAGGAAATTATTTCAAGGAATGCTTCTGAGATTAAGTAGGTTAAGAAAAACATTGGTATCATCTCTCTTGGATTTCTCCAACAAGTACCTTGCACTTTGAACTGCACGCTCAGCTAATCCATTGGACTGTGGATACTCAGGCCTACTAGTAACATGGACAGAGTCTCAAGACTCAGCAAATCTCTTGAACTGTTGACTTGGAAACTGTGCACCATTGTCAGATACAACTTTGTGCGGACTACCATGGACAGAAGAATGTCTCTTCAATTTTGTTATAACTGTGCTGGAGGATGTCAAGTTAGGAAGTAGGGCAATTTCAAGCCAATTTGAGTAAGAGTCTGCTAACACCAAGTAATGCTGACCATTCCATTTGAAAATATCCATGATAACTGTCAACCATGGCAATTCAGGAATTTGGAGTAGTTAAAGTGGTTCATTTTGGTGATGTGGTTTGGTGCTGTTGCAAATTGAATATGCTAGTTTCCTTCTCTATATCTTTCACATAGAAGGCGAAAATACTATGCCTCTTGCCCTTCTTTTGGTTGAATCAGTACCTCGGTGACCATGATGCAAGATTTTAATATATTCCTGTTGTAAGGCTTTAGGAATTACCACTTTTGGACCTTTCATGATGATTCTGTCCCCCATCATGAGCTCATCTCTGTATGGAAAATATGGCTGAATGTCAAGTGGTAATCTAGTTTGTCGTGTTGGCCATCCTTGACTGATAATGTTTTTCAGCTTCTGGAGAATTGGGTCTGAAGCTGTGTGATTTCTTAGTTCATCAAGCTGTGATGATGAAAAATTTCTGACTTCCATGACTTCAAAGTCTGCTGCTTCATTTTCATGTTGCTCTGTCATTTGTCTGGGTGCGCATGACAAAGCATCAGCAAGGTGCTAGTGTTTGCCCTTTTTGTAAACAATATGAAATTGTACTTTTGCAATTTTAACACCTTGCTTTGCAAACATGCTGAGGCTGTATGTATTGGCTTTTTTAAAATTGTCACTAGAGGTTGATGATCAGTCTCTATTTGGATAGATCTGCCATAAATATAATCACTGAATTTCAAACATGCGAACACTACTGCCAAAAGCTCTTTCTCTTTTTGTGCATACTGCTTCTCTGTTTTGAGTTAAAGTTCTCGATGCCTAGGCTACTGGTATGCCTTCTTGAAGACATGCAGCACTAAGGCCGTACTTTGAAGCACCACAAGAAAGAGTTACAGGTTTGTGAACATCATAATATCTCAAAGTGGGTGGACCGGCAATTTTCTCCTTCAGAATATCAAATGCTCTTTGGTGTTATTCCAACCAGGATCAGTTTGCATTTTTGTGTCAACTCACATAAGGGTGCTGAAATCTGACTCAAATCTGGGATGAACTTTCCTAAATAGTTGACCATATCAAGAAAACGTTGTAAAGATGTGACGTTCTCTGGAACTGGCATTTCAAGAATTGCTGCTTGCTTAGATGGATCTGGTTGTAAACCAGAACTGATAAACAAATTACCTATATAAGTAACTTCTTTCAGTTTGAATTTACATTTCTGAGGATTCAGTTTAAGATTGACTTCACATGCATGGTCTGAAACTTTCCTGAGATTTCTATCATGATATGATAGCACATGGATAATCAGAAAAAGTTTGCCCCATTGCACGTTGAAATACTTCACTGGCAGAATTTATCCCAAATGGCATTTTCAAAAATCTGCATCTACCAAATGGTGTACTGAAAGTGGTTAACAATGAAGATCAGTGATCCAGCGAAATTTGTCAAAATTAACTTTTTGTATCTAAGACTGAAAAAACAGTAGCATTTGGCATGAGAGCGGCTATTTCTTCTACTGCATACATCAGATGATTAGGATGTTTAAGTGCTTTGTTTAAGTCTCTCGGATCAATACCTATTCGAATATCATTTGGGCTTTTTTTATGAGCTACGACCATGGAGGATACCCATTCAGTCAGTTCTTTTACTGGGGTAAGGACACCCAAATTTACCATTTTGTCACGCTCTGCTTTTACTTTACTCTGCATTTCTACTGGAATCTTCCATGCTGGTCTAACAGCTGGACTTACTTCATGGTTTAACTTCATAGAATATGTGACCGGAAGTTTGCCAATCTCATCTTTGAAAATATCAGCATAACCACTAAAAATATTCTGTGTAAAACTATTGTTTTTTGTTTATACTTATGTGGTGGAGCTCTTTATTAAATGAAATCAGTCCCATTCTCAAACTGTCTTTGAGGCCTAACAATGACTGCACGTGTCTTTTGACTATGTAAAACTGCAAGTCATAGTTGTTCCCAGCAGAATGGAATGTGAGAACTACTGCTCCATCAGTTTGAATCTCTTCACCACCATAAGCAACTAGTTTTGCACACTTTGCTGAATCAAGTTTCTCACCAGCTTTTACTTCAGCAAATATTTGTAATGATACAACATTGCACTTGGATCCAGTGTCTACTTTAAGCTCTACAGGTTTCCCATTAATTTGTACAGTACGCAATATTTCACTCTTTGCTGACAACTGATAGTCTACTGTATTAATTGTTTCATTGATCACAGAGACACCATTAACATAGAAAGTTGGCTCACAGCTCTCGAAGATTGTTATAGTCTCTATCTGATTTAATTGCTGCTTCAGATACTCTCTTTTAGCATAAGTTTGTGACACTTTAGGCTTGCAAAGCCTTTTGAAATGATTACAGTTTTTATATTTGTGACATTGCTGACCAAAAGATAAACACTTCTGTTTAGATTTATGACTGCCTCCACAGTTACAACAGTTAACAATGAGGTTGGGTGTGGCACTGCCTCTCAGTTTGTATATCTTTTTCATCTTAACTTTCTGCTGCACACTATCAAAATTTGCACTACCAGATACTGCAAACATGCATTTCTCATTCGTAAGTATAGTTGTGTACTTTTCTGTAAGCTCATGTATTTGACAAATCTCTATGGCTTTGCTTAATGTTAAATCACTATCTCGAAGCAAAGTCTTTCTCACTGCATCACTATTAGCACCACACACAAGATGGTCTTTTATCAGCTCATTTCGTAAATCACCAAATCTGCATGTTTTTGCTTTATTTCTTAAGTCAGTTATATATGCTGCTATAGTTTCACCAGGATTTTTATTTTTTGTGTAAAATATGTGCCTTTCCATTGTAATATTTGTTTGAGGGTTACACATTTCTCTAAATTTATGTTTTAAGCAGTCAGGGTCTTCCCACATTTCATCCTGTATCACATAGATACATTGAATGGTGTAAGCTATCCAACATTGACCCTGAAACCTTTAATACTCTCCTCTCCAAAATTAGTTGGTCTTTTCTGACCCATCTATCTCTCTATGAAGCAGTAAATTCATTCAACTCAACGTTTCTAAATATTCTTGACTCACTGGCTCCTTTACGCACAATAAGGGTCAAATCCAATATATGCCCCTGGTTAACTAACGCTACCCTCTCCTTGATAAAAACTAGAGATAGAATGTGGACAACCTGGGTAAAAACTAAGCTCCCCATTCACTTTCAGAAATATAAAGAACTTAGAAACTTTGCAAAAATAAATATCAACAAAGGCAAAAAAGATTACTATAACAACCCACCCTCTTCACAAAGATTAAATCCCAAGAAATTCTGGCATTCGATCAATCATATATTTCATCCTGGCAACCCCTCATGTCTAAATTCCTGCCCAGTCAATAAATCCCAAGAAACTGCCTCAGTCTTCATTTCTTACTTTATTGATTCCATTAGGAAGATGATAAGTCCTGCCTCCTTAAATTCTGACATTAAAAATCCACCTGATCCTCCCTTAACACAGAATTCTACTAACACATTTTCCCTTAAACCAATACTTACTGGCTATATAAAATCTCTTCTTCACAAACTAAAACCCTGTTCTCCATCTACTGACAAACTATCTCCCTACTTTCTTCAGATCGCAGCAGATTATCTACTCCTCCCAGTCTCTGTACTGATAAACCAGTCAATCTCTGAATCTATAGTTCCCTCAATCTGGAAAGAATTTTATACCCTACCCATACACAAAGGCGGTAACTCCATTGACATCACCAATTTCAGACCTATAGCCATCCTGTCACCTCTCTCAAAAATCTTAGAAAAATTTGTGCATAAGCAAGTCATGCAATATCTATTACAAGAAAGCTTGCTCATCCCCACTCAACATGGCTTTTGCCCAAAGCATAGCACCACTACAGCCCTCCTTTCCTTCATCAACACTATTTCTCTGGCTAGGGATAACAATAAACTAGTATCATGCTTATTCCTAGATCTATCTAAAGCACTTGATACAGCCTCTCACCCTTTTAATTCTGGACAAATGCACTAACCTTAATGTCTCCACTTCTACCATTGCCTGGTTTACTAGCTACCTCACAGATCGCCTTCAGTCAGTAAAATGGATCTCTGATCTTTCTCCTCCTCTCCCTGTCAAAATGGGTGTTCCCCAAGGATTGATTCCTGATCCTGTACTATTTAATATTTTTACTAATCACTTCTACACCTCCTGCCCTCAGTCATCCCTCATCCAATATGCTGATGACTCTACATTCATCACCATTGCCGACACCCTCTCCGACCTAAATTCTATTACAGAAATCCTTTAACTCTGTTAAGTCCTGGCTCTCTAAAAATCAGCTAATTCTGTATCCTAAAAAAGAACAA
Organism: Protopterus annectens; assembly: GCF_019279795.1. NCBI lineage: Eukaryota > Metazoa > Chordata > Ceratodontiformes > Protopteridae > Protopterus > Protopterus annectens. The sequence continues at coordinate 1,463,837,695 of NC_056728.1, read as the reverse complement.
GTTCCTACTTTTTCCTTCCAAAAACCTACTTAACCTTAAATCGAATTTTTCCATCCACTCTCTAAATAAAACACCTATCATAGTTGAACTCAACACAAAACTCCTAGGGGTCTTGATAGATGACCAACTGAAATTTGATTTGCATGTTAATAATTGTATTAAAAAAACATCAAAAACTTGGCCTCCTATAGAGAAATAAAACGTTTCCATGAAACAAAGCTAAAGTCTCCTGCTGTCATGCCTATATCCTACCAAGCCTTCTGTACAGCTCTCAGATCCTCTGCAACCTCCAAACCTCTCTCCTAACTAAGCTAAAAAATACCTATAACAAAGTGGCCAGATTTGCTGCAAATCAAAGCTATAGATCTTATCACTGCCTCTCTTTAAACCACTTAAACTGGCTTGAATTACCCCACCAGCTTCTCCTCTCTCAGCTTCAAATTATCCACTCTATCTTGTACCAACCACATTTCTGTCCCAGCCTGTCTCCTCTAATCTCCTTCTACACTCACTCTAGAACTCTCCGAAGCTCAGACCAAAACCTACTACAAATCTTTAAACCTAAGTGCAATATTGGTCAAAATATCTATAGCTACTGCCCTACCATCTCTAGGAACAAACTCCCATTGGAAATTCAATCACTTAAGCAACCCAATGAATTTAAAACAGCCACCAAAGATTACCTAAAAAAATCACTGGTCTTGCCACTGCACTCACCCTCCTTAAACTGTCCCCCTCTCCTATTGTAGCATATTATCTGCCTTCACTGGTTTTTATTTCTCCTCTGTCTAAGATAGACATATAAACTATCTAATCTTTCTGTTACACCGATCTAAAAAATTCTCTTCTTATATACTACCTCTGTGCTCTTCACTAAGCAATCTTCTCGACTTTATTACAAACATATATAATATGATGTACTTGCATACTGTTGCTGCACATATCTTACATGTAATGTCAACTTGAACTCTGTAAATTGTCACTATGATGTTACTGTTTTCTACTTAAAAATGTCAATGTTTTTGTTTTCGTACATTCTTTTTTCATTTTTTGTTCTTTTAACTTTACAATTTCATTTTACTAATACAGTGTCATTGTAAACTTGTAGAGCTTTTCTCCCCGGGTCTCTGCTGAAAAAGGGCTATCAGCTCAGTTGAATTAACCCAGTCAACAAATGTAAAATAAATAAATAAACAATACAGGGTTCTCCCTCTCCTCTGCATAAACAGCAGGTGCATACACAAATGAACATTATCTCTCAATGGCCTGACCCAGCTAAATTAAGAAGTATAAATGCCCTTATTTATTTTTATTTTATTTTACATTTGTTGACCGAGTTGGTCTGGCTGAGCCAAGGGCTCATTTTCAGCAGAGACCTGGGGAGAAAAGCTTCTTACTTATGTTAAAGTATTACATAAAAACATTTGTTACAGAGTTATTTGAAGTTAACATCCAGAGTCTAAAGAAACATACATATGTATAGATTCATAGTAAAAAAAACATTTTAAGGTTTAGTAGACATTTTTAAACAATTTAATTTATACATTTGGTGGATATAAGTTTCATATGTTGAGGTAGGTGATAGTAAGAGACTGAGGGAGGGGCAAGAAGAAGAGAGTAATGGGGAGGGAGGGGGGAGTAGAGAGAGGAGACGTAGTTGTTAAACGATAGGGAATATTCATGGCGGGTGACTACAGTGGCAGTACCAGTTTTCCATAGATATTTTTGCACAGCAGTTTTGAAGTGTTTGGGATGATCAAGTGATCTGATTTCTAGGGGTAGTTGGTTCCAAGTAGTTGCAGGGTTATAGTTATAGAGTAAGTATCCCATTTTAGTCTTTGGTTTACAAATCAGTAGTAAGTCTTTGTCAGAGCTACGTAATGGCCTTGCAGGGGTGTATTTTGTTATAATAGTGATAAGATTGGGACAGTAGTTAGACTGATATAAGATAGAATGGATGATCTTAAGTTGATGCATTTTTTAAAAGATGGGGGAATTCTAGCCAGTTAAGTTGCTTTAAAGAATCACAATGGTGAGATTTGTAGGGTAGATAGTTAGCGAATCTGGCAACCTTATTGTAGGTGGCTTCTAGTTTGGTGAGAAGACATGAGTTTAGATTGGTAAGTAGGTGGCAGCTATAAAGGAGAGTATTAGAAAAGTATGAGAAAGGGTTTGTCTAGCTGTGTCAGTTAAGTATTTCTTGTTTCGATAAAGGTGTCCAAGTTTCTGATGGGTAGTTTTAATACAGTTGGTTACATGTAAATCAAACTTTAGCTGGTTATCTATGGTGACTCCTAGTGATCTAGTGCTTAATTTAGGTTTTGTAATGGTATTGTTACTGGATTGTATCGCAAATGAGGATTTAAGATTAGTTAGATTTTTGGGAAGAAAGAGAAGGAGTTTGGTTTTCTTGGGGTTGAGTATTAATTTGTTGTTACTAAGCCATGTCTCTATGGTATTGAAGGAAGCCTGCATAGTAGAGAGCAGGTCTAAAGGATTATCAGCAATGGTGATCACTGTGGAGTCATCAGCATATTGTACAAGAGTAGATTGGGGACAGGAGGTGTGTAATAGATTGGTGAAGATTTTGAAAAGTAATGGGCCAAGGATGGAGCCTTGGGGTACACCCATTTGTACGGTAAGGGGAGGGGACAAGGCTGAGAGCCATTTGACAGATTGCTGTTGGCGAGATAACTGCAGAACCAAGAGAGGGTAGAAGAGGAGAAATTGAGTTGGGTTAGTTTGTCTTGGAGAAGGGGGTGGGAGACAGTGTCAAAGGCTTTGGAGAGGTCCAGAAAGAGGCATGATACAAGTTTGTTTGAGTCCCTAGCAAGAGATATGGTATTGGTGAAGGATATTAAAGCAGTGGTTGTACTATGTTTGGGGCGGAACCCATGCTTCGTTGGTGTTAGAAGGTTTTCTGCAAGAAGGTATTGCATAACTTGTTTATGTATACATTTTTCTAAGATTTTTGAGAGGGGAGACAGTATGGCAATTGGTCTAAAGTTGGTTATATCTGCGACAGTGTGGCAATTGGTCTAAAATTGGTTATATCTGAGACAGTATGGCAATTGGTCTAAAGTTGGTTATATCTGAGACAGTATGGCAATTGGTCTAAAGTTGGTTATATCTGAGGATTTACCCCCTTTGTGAATGGGTAATGTATAGATTTTTTTTCCAGATTGTAGGAACATAAGATTCAGATATGGAGCGGTTTACTATTATGGATACTGGGTAGGCAAGGGGTTCAGAGGCAATCTGTAGGAAATTTGAGGGGAGGTTATCTGCTGATGGTGAGCAGGGCTTTAGTTTGGAGAGTAAAGATTTTATGTAGCTCCTACAGACTGTTCTGAGGGAAAAGTAGATTGGAAGGTTTGGATGGGGGGATGGGCTTGTGTGACTGCTAATGTTATTGTTATTGGGGAGGGAATTAATTATGGTGGTAACTGAGTCAATGAAATGAGTATTAAACTTGGAGGCTATAGACTGTGTGAATTTATCAGAAAATGTATGAAAATATCATATTGTTGCTCAAACACTCACCAATTCTCTGCAATATTATCATCAAACTCCAGCGGTTCAGGTCTGTGAAATCCCTCTGCCATAACAACAAAATTATTTTACATATAAGTAGACCAGGTACTTGTAATTATGCACAACTGCACAACAATCTCTCTGAAAAGGCTTTATTTCAACACTGCAAACACTCCAAACATTCCAGAAACTTCACATATTTTGAAAAGTTTCAGTTAATGTGAAAAAGTAGTACAATGAGAAAAAATGTGGTTGTTGTAGCCTTTTCATACATTTTAAACACTTCTGAAATTATTTCAAACACTTTTATCATTATGTCGCTATTTTGGACATTTCACTATTCTTAGTAATTATTTCAAATGTTTTGAATGCTTCGCTACACACACATTTGGTGACTGAAAAATCATTTAAATGAGTTTAAGTACCTTTGAATAACTGCTGACCTGTTTGCGAGTTCACTCCTGGATATTACTCCACTTCTAACTGTGTGCCTCATGATTTGCAAGCTGTTTCAACTTTGGATCCCACTTTTGACAACATGCCACATGTCTTGTGTATCAAATGAAACACTGAGGCTGGGTATTCGTTCAAGTCGTTTATTGTATATAACACATCAGGAGCTGTAACAGGAACATGTACTTCAAATTTCTTAAGCTAACTAAATGACTTCTTACTTCAAACAGTCTCACATGTGCATCTCCAGTCATGCCTGCACTCACTCTGGCTGACCATACAAAATGGCACTGATCTTGCATGTTAGATTTTATGAATATAAATCTGAAATTAATTATGTTGTAAATATGCTGAAAGAAAAGGCTTGCTTAAATGCAGAAACAAAGTTTAAGTAATATGTGATCAGCAGTCATACTAAATGACCATGGCTTGGAAAAGGAATCTGCTGAATGGACATTTTTCCCTTACAGACTCAAAGCAGGATGTATGCAAGAACAAAAATGCAAAATCTGCTTTTTAAGAACAATGACATGTTATTCTGCATGGAAAAACAGGATGACAGATGTTTTTATACAAAGATCCAAATAAAATACAGGATGTTCACACTGTCAGAAAAGTTGATCTCTGACAATGTGTTTTCTCAAAAATATGTTTTTCTTCATAAAAAACAGGATATGCTTATCAGCATTGACATAAGAACACATGTTTCTATACACAGATTCAAATAGAATACAGGACAATGTGTTTCCTCAAAAATATGTTTTTCTACATGGACATCAGGACACTGTTACAGGATATTCACACTGTCAGAAAAGCTGGTCTCTTACAAGACATTGTTAAACAAGGAAGTTGTTAGATTTTATGAATATAAATCTGAAATTAATTATGTTGTAAATATGCTGAAAGAAAAGGCTTGCTTAAATGCAGAAACAAAGTTTAAGTAATATGTGATCAGCAGTCATACTAAATGACCATGGCTTGGAAAAGGAATCTGCTGAATGGACATTTTTCCCTTAAAGAACAATGGCATGTTATTCTGCATGGAAAAACAGGATAACAGATGTTTTTTATACAAAGATCCAAATAAAATACAGGATGTTCACACTGTCAGAAAAGCTGATCTCTGACAATGTGTTTTCTCAAAAATATGTTTTTCTTCATAAAACAGGATATGCTTATCAGCATTGACATAAGAACACATGTTTCTATACACAGATTCAAATAGAATACAGGACAATGTGTTTCCTCAAAAATATGTTTTTCTACATGGACATCAGGACACTGTTACAGGATATTCACACTGTCAGAAAAGCTGGTCTCTTACAAGACATTGTTAAACAAGAAAGTTTAGTATTGTTTCTACAGGATAAGCAATTCTCCAAAATATGTTTAAAAAGAGTATATAAAGAGCTGTATAAATCCAGTTGTTTAGGGATATGGTAGGAACACATTTGGTGTTCTGAGGTAAATGTTATATCTCTCACATCATCTGTACTATATGAGAAGTAAAGTTGGAACAGTACTTTTAAGCTGCAACGTTTGTCCAGCTTTATTTATTATAAAAGTTATTGGTTACTGCTCTTAAAGACAAGTGCTGCAAAGTATATTCTCTCATCAGTGTATATTCTGCAAGTTTCTGTATGCAACAGACTGTGAATGCAAATATAACTAGACTTTGAATTTTAGCAAGAATCCATCCAGGCAAGAAGCAAGAAGCAAGTAAGAGACATATAATATTTTTTCAATGGCGAGGCAGCTGAGTGACTAGCACCATATAATTTTTCAATGGCAAGCTAGTCTGCATTTGAACCTACAATCTGCATTCAAACACAGAAGGAGTGATGGTAAGCCCTGCAGAGGGTCACTTCAGTTAAATTGCAGTAACTAACATTTGTACGTATGTGTCAATCTTAAACAGAAGTATTCCAGTTTATGCAGCTTTCAGTAGTAAAGTTTTTTTAGACGTCTACAATCCGGAGTGAGACTAGTTCAAGAAATTCGCAGTGCCATAAATTCTTCAAGAAAAGGGGGATATCCACTAGCCCATCAGTCCACTGCCTGTTGTGCTTTCCCAGCTTCTCAAGTGACTTTGAAAATTTTCCAGCCATCTGCAATAGCAGCCTGATCACCTGTTTTCTTGCTAACTGGTAAGACTTTTTTCTGTGTCACATATTTAGTGTGGATGATGTTAAAACAGTTTGAATATTCTTAAGAGAGTTTTTATATTCTTAAGACAGTTTGTATATTCATATATAGTTTCTGTATTCCTAAACAGGTTGTATATTACTAGATAGTATGGATATTATTTATAATTCATGCAGGAGTAAACCAAACTTTAGTAAATTGCTATGTTGGTATACACAGCACATTAGTAAATGTAAAACCTTATTAGGGCAGGTTGATAGTAAGGCATTATGCAAATGTATTACAATATTTGACTGGTATCTCAAAGAAAACCATGTGAAAAATGACAAATGTTTATTGTGTGCTTCAACAAAAACTGCATTTTGTGTATTATGTCATAAAAAAATATTGTATCATATTGCGAAAGAAATAGACTGTAAAGACAGATCTGAAGAATTAACTAAGGGTAAAGTGTTTCCATTACATTCTGATGTTGAACAGTTATGTCCTGTCACCACATGTGAGCCAAATCAGTTACTGATAGAAACCCTAGTACATTTTGTTACAAAGGAATGTAGTAAACTTCTAAAAGACAGACACAATGAGTTCAGGAAGCTTAGACAAGTTATACATACATCTTTCAAAAGTGCATAGGAGTTTCAAATTCAGCAGAACAGCTTACTAAAGAATGTCAGAAAGACCATGCAACATCACAGGAAATTCAACAGAAGTTCCAGGATAAAGAAAATAAATTAGCTGAACTGACAGAGACTGGGAATTTCCTGCATACACAGTTAATCTGTGCAAAAGAAATATATTTTATAATATGTTTATGTTTTGAAAATGGTTAAACATACATGGTAGGATGATAGGGACAAATCATTCTTAAATGTTTTACTTTCATTCAGTTAAAGCAATACATCTATCAGTACTACAGTAAAGTAAAGCATATGAATGCCATTCATTAGCACAGTCAAAAGGTAAACAAAACTGTTCTAGTGTATTATAATATATAAAATTAAATAAAAATAGTTAATAAGAGTAAAAATTTAAAGTCACAAGACTGACATGCTTGTATAAAGATACACATATACAAGACAGACATGCATGTATGTTCTTTTCATCTAGAGTACATCTGTTACAATACACAAGAATAACAGTCAGACAACAGCAAATATAAATAATATAAATATAAATGTGTTGGTTAAACTAATATCTATTTTGTTTTTTATAATTATATAGTAACACCAAACAGTTAAAGTTCTGAATTTTAAAAATAAATAAAATCACAGATGGTATTATTCAAACAGTTTTTGTAAAATTAATGGCAGAACAGTTAAATAGTTAAATAATTAAAAAAAAAAAATCCATGTAAGGTAATTGTAAAATGATGTCTATTTATGTTGTATAAATGCATAGTTATGCAAATCACAATCACATTAAAGGAAAAATGCCAAAAGAATTAACTATAGTTTACAGAGTATGAAATGTGAGCTCAGACCTTCCTAGACTGAATGAATAGTTACAGGAAATGCTGGAAAGATAAGATAAACAACAAGACTGATTGCCAGAAAAGTAGCTTGAGTTTTTCTAAAGCATCATTGTTATTAAAACATAATTGTTAAAATGTTTACAGGCAACACTATTTAGTAATTGTCATAAAATGCCACAATTGTGCATATATGTCACTGATAATCTGCAAGTAAATGTTAAAAGGACAAAAAAAAACTCAGTTGCATCAAGTACAGCCAGCAAATGGGCTACAGTATACATGCAGTTCAAAACAATTGTGCAGGAGAATGTAAATGCCTACTAGTGGTAGTAAACAGCAAAAACTTTATAAAAAGTTATCAAGTCAGACAAAAGTTCATAATTTGATAAAATAAATGTATGACCATAGTGTTGGGCTGACATACATTCTATTCTTGCAGCGTGGGGCAGGTAAACAGTGCTGAAGTACTACAGGGGGAGGGGTACTTTCTCAGTTTTACACTGACTGTATAAGAGGGAGGGGCACTTTCTCAGTTTCACACTGACTGTATAAACAGACTGTGACAAGGGTCTGAAATAAAGCTACATAAAAATAAATAATAAGGGTCTAAAATAAAGCTACAAGAAAAAATATCTCATTCCTTCTTGACAATACTCTTTTATGGGGAGGGAAAAACAGGTATTAGTATATTAGAAATACTGGTAAACTGGATTAAACCTGACAGGATAAGATATTTTACAAGTTGTTAATAGCTATCATAATGGTTATTATTTTATTGTTTAGAAAAAACAAGAGATGATTTAAAATTGATTAAAGCTATACAAGAGAGAATAAAGATATGCAAAATGCATAAATGTTTCTAATAGCAAGAATGGTCACTATTTTTAATATGTTTTTGGCAAAACAATGTTGGTATAAAAAAGCATCAATGTTTCTAATTGCTGAGTATGTAGTTTAAAATAACAGGACATATGAATTTGGTATCAGTTCCACTAGATATTTCTAAAGAGACATTTTCCAAGATTTTGCTTAATATTAATGTTATTAAATTTGTAAGATTAGACTAAATGTACTTTATAGTCTTTGTATGTACAAATGCAGAAGAATTCAGTACAAATTAAATAAATGTCTAGTAATAAATATGTGTGAAAAACCATATTTAAAGAAAACAATGGGTCCAGGGTACCTACTAGATTGAAATGCATAAATTGCAAACAGTCTGTGTAAATACATACTGTACAGGATACATCGTAATAAGTTCAAAAGTAATTTGTCAAGTTGTAAAATAATTGCTTTCAAATATTTATTATCTAAGCCCAGTTCAGTATTTTACCAAGATGTTATTGAGCAGTTCAGAGACATGAACACAATGTGATGGTTAAAATGACATTGAAACTGTGTATTTTCAGCAGTGTATAAATGCTTGCAGTAGCACATAGTTATTGTCTCTTATAGTTAATTCAACAGTTGCAAAGAGTTAATGAAACAATTCTAAGTCATAAATTAAATTCTGTGATTGCAAAAGAATAAATTGATCAAGTTAAACTAAAGCAGACACAGCTCATAACTGATAAAATATTTTCACAGAATGGTCTGTAAAAGAAAAAGTTGTTAAATACATTCAGTTTTGGTAGTAATACTTTAATATCATTGTATTAACTATGTAAAATTGTATTTTGATTTGTTGTATCAAACTAAAGGTCTGTTTCTTGTGTTTTCTATATAAAATGTTTTGAGTATGTTTAAAAACAGAGGGAATTGTTAGATTTTATGAATATAAATCTGAAATTAATTATGTTGTAAATATGCTGAAAGAAAAGGCTTGCTTAAATGCAGAAACAAAGTTTAAGTAATATGTGATCAGCAGTCATACTAAATGACCATGGCTTGAAAAGGAATCTGCTGAATGGACATTTTTCCTTAAAGAACAATGGCATGTTATTCTGCATGGAAAAACAGGATAACAGATGTTTTTATACAAAGATCCAAATAAAATACAGGATGTTCACACTGTCAGAAAAGCTGATCTCTGACAATGTGTTTTCTCAAAAATATGTTTTTCTTCATAAAACAGGATATGCTTATCAGCATTGACATAAGAACACATGTTTCTATGCACAGATTCAAATAGAATACAGGACAATGTGTTTCCTCAAAAATATGTTTTTCTACATGGACATCAGGACACTGTTACAGGATATTCACACTGTCAGAAAAGCTGGTCTCTTACAAGACATTGTTAAACAAGGAAGTTTAGTATTGTTTCTACAGGATAAGCAATTCTCCAAAATATGTTTAAAAAGAGTATATAAAGAGCTGTATAAATCCAGTTGTTTAGGGATATGGTAGGAACACATTTGGTGTTCTGAGGTAAATGTTATATCTCTCACATCATCTGTACTATATGAGAAGTAAAGTTGGAACAGTACTTTTAAGCTGCAACGTTTGTCCAGTTTTATTTATTATAAAAGTTATTGGTTACTGCTCTTAAAGACAAGTGCTGCAAAGTATATTCTCTCATCAGTGTATATTCTGCAAGTTTCTGTATGCAACAGACTGTGAATGCAAATATAACTAGACTTTGAATTTTAGCAAGAATCCAGCCAGCAAGACTGAGTGTCTTAAGAACACTGCAGATCCATCACTCCAAGCAAGTAAGCAAGTAAGAGCCATATATAATATATTTTTTCAGAAGTTTAGTATTGTTTCTACAGGATAAGCAATTCTCCAAAATATGTTTATGCATGACTAAAAAAGAGTATATAAAGAGCTGTATAAATCCAGTTGTTTAGGGATATGGTAGGAACACATTTGGTGTTCTGAGGTAAATGTTATATCTCTCACATCATCTGTACTATATGAGAAGTAAAGTTGGAACAGTACTTTTAAGCTGCAACGTGGTTTCGTTTGATTTATTATAAAAAGTTATTTGTTACTGCTCTTTAAAGTTGATGCTGCAAAGTATATTCTCTCATCAGTGTATATTCTGCAAGTTTCTGTATGCAACAGACTGTGAATGCAAATATAATCAGACTTTGAATTTTAGCAAGAATCCATCCAGGCAAGAAGCAAGAAGCAAGTAAGAGCCATATAATATTTTTTCAATGGCGAGGCAGCTGAGTGACTAGCACCATATAATTTTTTCAATGGCAAGCTAGTCTGCATTTGAACCTACAATCTGCATTCAAACACAGGAGGAGTGATGGTAAGCCCTGCAGAGGGTCACTTCAGCTAAATTGCAGTAACTAACATTTGTACGTATATGTCAATTCTGAACAGAAGTATTCCAGTTTATGCAGCTTGCAGTAGTAAAGTTTTTTAGACGTCTACAATCCGGAGTGAGACTAGTTCAAGAAATTCGCAGTGCCATAAATTCTTCAAGAAAAGGGGGATATCCACTAGCCCATCAGTCCACTGCCTGTTGTGCTTTCCCAGCTTCTCAAGTGACTTTGAAAAATTTCCAGCCATCTGCAATAGCAGCCTGATCACCTGTTTTCTTGCTAACTGGTAAGACTTTTTTCTGTGTCACATATTTAGTGTGGATGATGTTAAAACAGTTTGTATATTCTTAAGAGAGTTTTTATATTCTTAAGACAGTTTGTATATTCATATATAGTTTCTGTATTCCTAGACAGGTTGTATATTACTAGATAGTATTGATATGATTTATAATTCATGCAGGAGTAAACCAAACTTTAGTAAATTGCTATGTTGGTATACACAGCACATTAGTAAATGTAAAACCTTATTAGGGCAGGTTGATAGTAAGGCATTATGCAAATGTATTACAATATTTGACTGGTATCTCAAAGAAAACCATGTGAAATATGACAAATGTTTATTGTGTGCTTCAACAAAAACTGCATTTTGTGTATTATGTCATAAAAAAATATTGCATCATATTGCGAAAGAAATAGACTGTAAAGACAGATCTGAAGAATTAACTAAGGGTAAAGTGTTTCCATTACATTCTGATGTTGAACAGTTATGTCCTGTCACCACATGTGAGTCAAATCAGTTACTGATAGAACCCCTAGTACATTTTGTTACAAAGGAATGTAGTAAACTTCTAAAAGACAGACACAATGAGTTCAGGAAGCTTAGACAAGTTATACACACAGCTTTTCAAAAGTGCATAGGAGTTTCAAATTCAGCAGAACAGCTTACTAATGAATGTCAGAAAAACCATGCAACATCACAGGAAATTCAACAGAAGTTCCAGGATAAAGAAAATAAATTAGCTGAACTGACAGAGACTGGGAACTTCCTGCATACACAGTTAATCTGTGCAAAAGAAATATATTTTATAATATGTTTATGTTTTGAAAATGGTTAAACATACATGGTAGGATGGTAGGATCTGATGTCTGGACAAATCATTCTTAAATGTTTTACTTTCATTCGGTTAAAGCAAGACATCTATCAGTACTACAGTAAAGTAAAGCATATGAATGCCATTCATTAGCATAGTCAAAAGGTAAACAAAACTGTTCTAGTGTATAAAATTAAATAAAAATAGTTAATAAGAATAAAAATTTAAAGTCACAAGACTGACATGCTTGTATAAAGATATACAGATACAAGACAGACATGCATGTGTGTTTTTTTCATCTAGAGTACATCTGTTACAATACACAAGAATAACAGTCAGACAACAGCAAATATAAATAATATATAAATGTGTTGGCTAAACTAATATCTATTTTGTTTTTTACAATTTGTTTATAATTATATAGTAACACCAAACAGTTAAAGTTCTGAATTTTAAGAAGAAAAATCACAGATGGTATTATTCAAACAGTTTTTGTAAAATTAATGGCAGGACAGTTCAATAGTTAAATAAATAAATAATAAAAAAATACTGAAATACATGTAAGGTAATTGTAAAATGATGTCTATTTATGTTGTATAAATGCATAGTTATGCAAATCACAATCACATTAAAGGAAAAATGCTAAAAGAATTAACTATAGTTTACAAGTTTACAGAGTATGAAATGTGAGCTCAGACCTTCCTAGACTGAATGAATAGTTTCAGGAAATGCTGGAAAGATAAGAAACAACAAGACTGATTGCCAGATAAGTAGCTTGAGTTTTTCTAAAGCATCATTGTTATTAAAACATAATTGTTAAAATGTTTACAAGCAACACTATTTAGTAATTGTCATAAAATGCCATAATTGTGCATAGATGTCACTTATAATCTGTTTGCAAGTAAATGTTAAAAGGACAAAAAAAAAAAACCTCAGTTGTATCAAGTACAGCCAGCAAATGGGCTATAGTATATATACAGTTCAAATCAATTGTGCAGGAGAATGTAAATGCCTACTAGTGGTAGTAAACAGCAAAAGCTTTATAAAAAATTATCAAATCAGACAAAAGTTCATAATTTAATAAAATAAATGCATAACCATAGTGTTAGGCTGACATACATTCTATTTTCACAGCATAGGGCAGGTAAACAGTGCTGAAGTACTACAGGGGGAGGGGTACTTTCTCAGTTTTACACTGACTGTATAAACAGACTGTGACAAGGGTCTGAAATAAAGCTACATAAAAATAAATAATAAGGGTCTAAAATAAAGCTACAGGAAAAAAAAAAATATCTCATTCATTCTTGACAATACTCTTTTAGGTAGAGGGAAAAACAGGTATTAGTGTATTAGAAATACTGGTAAACTGGATTAAACCTGACAGGATAAGATATTTTACAAGTTGTTAATAGCTATCATAATGGTTATTATTGTATTGTTTAGAATTAAATTGTATTTACAACCAGTTAAATTGCTTTATTAAAGCTATACAGGAGAGAATAAAGATATGCAAAATGCATAAATGTTTCTAATAGCAAGAATGGTCACTATTTTTAATATGTTTTTGGCAAAACAATGTTGGTATAAAAAAGCATCAATGTTTCTAATTGCTGAGTATGTAGTTTAAAATAACATGACATATGCATTTGGTGTCAATTCCACTAGATATTTCTAAAGAGACAAACATTTTCCAAGATTTTGCTTAATATTAATGTTATTAAATTTGTAAGATTAGACTAAATGTACTTTATAGTCATTGTATGTACAAATGCAGAAAAATTCAGTCGAAAAGTCTTAATGTCTAGTAAAGAAAACAATGGGTCCAGGGTACCTAGTAAATTGAAATGCATAAATAGCAAACAGTCTGTGTATCTAAGCCCAGTTCAGTACTTTATCAAGATGTTAATGGGCAGTTCAAAGACATGACCACAATGTTATGGTTAAAATGACATTGAAATTGTGTGTTTTCAGCAGTGTATAAATGCTTGCAGTAGCACATGGTTACTGTCTCTTATAGTTGGTTCAACAGCTGCAAAGAGTTAATGAAACAGTTCTAAGTCATAAATGAAATTCTATGATTGCAAAAGAATAAATTGATCAAGTTAAAAAAAAATAACATTAAAGCAGACACAGCTCATAACTGATAAAAAATATTTTCACAGAATGGTCTGCAAAAGAAAAAGTTGTTAAATACATTCAGTTTTGGTAGTAATACTTAATATCATTGTATTAACTATGTAAAATTGCATTTGATTTGTTGTATCAAACTAAAGGTTTGTTTCTTGTGTTTTCTATATAAAATGTTTTGAGTATGTTTAAAAACAGAGGGAATTGTTAGATTTTATGAATATAAATCTGAAATTAATTATGTTGTAAATATGCTGAAAGAAAAGGCTTGCTTAAATGCAGAAACAAAGTTTAAGTAATATGTGATCAGCAGTCATACTAAATGACCATGGCTTGGAAAAGGAATCTGCTGAATGGACATTTTTCCTTACAGACTCAAAGCAGGATGTATGCAAGAACAAAAATGCAAAATCTGCTTTTAAGAACAATGACATGTTATTCTGCATGGAAAAACAGGATGACAGATGTTTTATACAAAGATCCAAATAAAATACAGGATGTTCACACTGTCAGAAAAGTTGATCTCTGACAATGTGTTTTCTCAAAAAGATGTTTTTCTTCATAAAAACCGGATATGCTTATCAGCATTGACATAAGAACACATGTTTCTATACACAGATTCAAATAGAATACAGGACAATGTGTTTCCTCAAAAATATGTTTTTCTACATGGACATCAGGACACTGTTACAGGATATTCACACTGTCAGAAAAGCTGGTCTCTTACAAGACATTGTTAAACAAGGAAGTTTAGTATTGTTTCTACAGGATAAGCAATTCTCCAAAATATGTTTATGCATGACTAAAAAGAGTATATAAAGAGCTGTATAAATCCAGTTGTTTAGGGATATGGTAGGAACACATTTGGTGTTCTGAGGTAAATGTTATATCTCTCACATCATCTGTACTATATGAGAAGTAAAGTTGGAACAGTACTTTTAAGCTGCAACGTGGTTTCGTTTGATTTATTATAAAAAGTTATTTGTTACTGCTCTTTAAAGTTGATGCTGCAAAGTATATTCTCTCATCAGTGTATATTCTGCAAGTTTCTGTATGCAACAGACTGTGAATGCAAATATAATCAGACTTTGAATTTTAGCAAGAATCCATCCAGGCAAGAAGCAAGAAGCAAGTAAGAGCCATATAATATTTTTTCATTGCACATCCTCAGTAACTTATACACATGTTGTGTAGCTACAGTGGCTGACTAGGTTAAGTATACACACTGATCTACACAGTCCTGTAGATCTGCAAGTGGACAATAACAGAATAAAACCCAGGATTACAGGATTTATTTATTTATTAACTGTATTTGTTAGCCAGGGTAAAGCAATGATCTCCGTGGACCTTTTTCAGACTCAGCCCAAGAGCACTGTCTGACTAAATGACTTGCTCAGAGCCACGCAGTTAGGCAGATGCAGGCTGATGGAATCAAACCCTGGATAACAGGAAACAGCTTGTCAACAGCATATAAGCCTTGATCTTCTGCATTAACTGCTAGAGACGAAATTCTGTAGCAGTGACTGTCAGATTCAAAATCATTACTAATCAGAAGGA
Organism: Protopterus annectens; assembly: GCF_019279795.1. NCBI lineage: Eukaryota > Metazoa > Chordata > Ceratodontiformes > Protopteridae > Protopterus > Protopterus annectens. The sequence continues at coordinate 1,463,822,096 of NC_056728.1, read as the reverse complement.
CAAATTAAAATAAAGAGATCAGTAGTTTTAGGAAGTTTTTTCCCTTGTAACATTTTTATTGGCATTTTTAAAACAATGATTCATACATTAGTATTTCACATTCCTACTCTATTAACTCACTTTCTGCAGAAGGCTTCACTATGTTCAACACTTAATGCACACAAATCCCCCCAACTATACTTCTCAACTTTGTAGCACAAGAAATCTAGACAAAGCCAAAAATATTGGAGGAAGAAAGGACTAAAATAGAGATATGTTTTAAATACTGCTCTTATAAACTTTAGAAGTTGCTAGTATAAAAGGTTTTGGTTTAACATGCATTTTCTGAAGGATATGAAGTGTGAAACTCAAATGTTTGTCATTATTTAGTACCTTCAGTTCTCAATGATTTGCCAGAAAACCACAAAATTCATGAGGAACAGACCAAAAATAAGAAGCAAAAATCTGGATAGTTGAGAGGTATGCTTCCAATGCACAAAGCTGTTCACAGAAATGCAAACTCTTCCCTCACAATCCCTAGGCTCATTCTTTTCATCTCCTCTTGAGCTCTTCCCAGTCAGCTACAAGGACCAGTGGCAATGAAGAGTTTTTCAAACTTCTTTCCATCTTCCTCCTCATCCCATCAGATATAGCTGCAAGATCTCCAGGTTCCCCCATCACTACCATGAATAAAGCAGCCTTAGTTTTGTATGCTGCTTTTTCTTCACTCCAGAAAAATCACCTTTTTTTCTCAAGTCTACTTAAGCTTAATGATTACTTCCTCTAATTTCATCTTTTACCTTTCCCTTATCTTTCTAAACCCTTTACTGTCTTTACTTCTATTCCAAATCTTTCTCACCCCTTCCTTACAGACCTTTTCCCCAAATTCTTGCACTTCTGTCTTTTTCCAAGCCCCTGTTATCCCTCAACTGACTCTCCAGCAACTAACTGAATCTTCATCCTTTCATCTAACCTTCACTTTTCCCCGCCATCTCTACCCCACCATTCTGCCACATATCCTATTCCACACCTCATTCACTTTGTGGCAGACACTTGCGTTAACTGGACAAACATACCACATATGCAGTTGATCCATATTCCTCTCTTCCCACCTCCAGTACTTCACCCCTGGCTATTGTCCCTCCTCCTTTAGCTGCAATTCATTCCTACACCAATGGTGCAGCAATCTTCAGCGGACATATTCAGCCATCCATTCCTAGCTTAGCTCTCTTCCTTCTTCTTAAACTCTAACCATGTATCATTGTCCTTACCTTACTCTTCCCTTAAATGATTCATATCCTCATGTACCATGCTTCCCTCTAACCAGCTATATCATCCTGGTGTGCCCTTTTGAGGTCCTCTTCTACTCTGCACCTACTGGCCAAGGACTGAGAGTACTTATTTACTATTTCTACACTCCTCCTTCCATCCATTACCAGCTTTACCCTGTTTGTAATTCTCCTATATACCAGTCTATCTCTCCTTCTTAACTGAAATGTTCCTTCCCTTCCTCAAAACTTAACATAATCCCCTCTCATGTACCCTTCATTAAATCCCTTCTTTGCTCTATGTATTTCCTCTTCCACATCTCTAAAGTCCCACTGTTTACAGTCTGAATACTCCCTCTATAAGTTCATCAAGACAAAATCTTTCATATTAATACCATATATGAATCACCTCACATACATCTTTACCATTTTATTCATTTCAATCCCACCCACTCAAATACTCCAGTAAGCCTACCTGGTCTCCCTCCTCCCAATACACCCACCTTAAATTCTACTGCTTATTTCCTCACAGCCACTCTGAAGAATTCAGTGCTGGAACACCCCATACCTCACTAACCCTTTTCCAGCCTCATATGAACCACCTCTATCTTGCTTCTTCTCCCACTCCACACAAATCCTTCACATGCCCTATGAGTATTCTCTAACGTCTTATCCTGTGGAGTTATGTTAATGACCCTATCCAAATATATAGAAATCCTGCCATACTTCTGGTTGCTGCAACTTCTGCCTCTTAGCTTCATGGTGATACCCTCTGCTGCACCAAGCTGCATGCTCCCTCTTTCTTACAACATCCTCCTCTCAAAACTCAGCAGTATAGCATATTGCCCTACTGCTACAGTTTAGCATAGAATAAAACAGATCAATCTCTTTAAATCACAGTCTGTTAGGTAATCTCTATGCTAGGTATATAAATAGCATATACATTCACTCTGCCAAGGACATATCTTATAAAAATTTACCCTATGTCAGATTTTATTAGGTGGAACTAAATTACAAATCTCTGTGCTACACATTTCAAATTTATTGCAAATTCCTCTTTTTATTAGGTGCCTGCAACAGGCAAAACTCTTTAACTAGCTTATTATATGCTAGATCACCAACTGTATATTATTTATTTATTGGCTTTGTTTACTATGAAAGTCCATCAGGGAACTGAAATACAAATTTTTAGTGGAGGCCTAGGGAGATAAGAACCAAAACGAGTGTATGGATAATTGTCAAGTGTAAAAAACATCAAATGGCTAAACATTGAAATCAATAGATTGAATGTTCACTTCAGCAAAATTGTGAGACAGGGAAAGTAACTAGTTGCCCAACACTTCTCTGTCTCACACACTGCAGTATTTCAAACCAACCCAGGTGGGGTCTTCACCCCCTACCCCCCCTTACTATATATACTAACTCTGAGATTACACTACAGTGGGGAAAGGGTTTGAAATACTACAGTGTGTGATATGGGGAAGTGTTGGGCAACTAGTTACTTTCCCTGTCTCACAATTTTGCTGAAGTGAACGTTTGATGGATTGATTTTGTTGGTTAGCCATTCAATGTTTTTTACATTCAATGATTAACCATAGACCCCACCAAAATAAGGACAGAAATACATTTTTGACAATTTAAAAGAAAAACAGTCAACAATTATTTGCAAAGAATTTCAAAACAAATGGTCAATAGACATTATTTACAAAGCATGTCAGATTAAGGAAATACATGTTTTCAAGATATTGTGAGAAAAATCAAAAATACTATATTAATACATGTGTACAGTATCCATAGCAGACAGAGTTAGGACTGCATAATTCAGACTGTAGGTTTGGTACAGCTGCATAGTTTATTAGTTGCCAGGTAATATTTTAGGACAGATTTGAATTGTTGCAGGTTGTTTAAAAGCTTGATGTCTTTTGGAGTTTGTTCCATGCCTTGGAGGTGATGACAGAATAGTTAGTTATTGTAACAATTATTTGATTTGTTAGTAACAGTTTAAGTTCTGATAATCTTAGGGTTCTATTTGATACATGTGATTTGATGAGATTTGACATAATAGGTGTTTCAAGTGGATGGTGAAGCATCTTGTGAGCTGTGAGAGGGTATTGTGCTCAGGAAGTTCAAGACAGTTGAGGGTATTGAGTGCTGTGCGGTGGTGGGAGTAGTTTGGGAGGCTGCAGTTTTGTGTTTGGTGGACGAGTTGAAATTTGTAAATATTGCTGAAATATAGGAGGTTAGGAAGGAAAAGGGAGGTGGCAGCTATTTTTTTTTTTTACTATGGTCACTTAACAGGTGCTTTGCTCTGTGAAGAGAGCCTAGTTTGCATTGTGCCTTTCTGACTGCAGTGTCAATGTATATATCAAATTTTAATTTGTTATCAATGATAACTCCTAGTTATTTCATTTTAGTGATATTTTCAATTTTAGTGTGGTTTGAGGAGATAATATTAAGGTCAGTGATGTTTTGATTCATGTTTTTGGGACTGAATAGGATTAGTTCAGTTTTGTTGGGGTTTAAGAGCAGTTAAGATTAGTTTAGCTAGCTTTCTATAGAGGTGAAGGCTTCCTGTGTGAAGGTTTCTAAGGTGGGAAGATTTGAAGCTGTGCAAACTAAAGTTGAGTTGTCAGCATATTGTATTATGGCGGTGAGTTTTGATTCCTTGTGCATGTCATTAATGAAGATATTGAAAAGTTCTGGCCCAAGTTTGGAGCCTTGGGGGACTCCTGTATTGATTGGAAGGAATGTGGAGTGGGAGTCATTCTGTTTTACAGACTGGGTGTGATTGTTTAGGTAGCTGATGAATCAGCTAGTTGAAGGAGTTGTAAGGCTTATAAGATTTAGGATTTGGTGGAGTAGTTGATGTAAGACCATGTCGAAGATTTTTGACAAATCCAGGAAAATGGTGGAGACAAAATTACCTGAGTTTTACTTTGATTAGAGGTATCTATGAAATGTAGCAGGGCAGTTTCAGTGCTTTAGTGGGGTTGAAAGCCATGTTGGATAGGAGAAAGTAATTGGTTATCAAGTAGAAAGGCTAGGAGTTGCTGATTTATGTGTTTTTGAAGTACTTTGGAGAGGGAAGAATGGATTGCTATAGGGCGATAGTTTGGCAATTTGGTGGATGTGCCACCTTTGTATAATAGAATTATAAAAGAATCTTTCCATTGGATTGGGATGTAGTTTTCTGTAAAAAGTTCTTTTGTTTACATTTTGCTAAAATCTTTTGGGATTTTATGTATGTGTGGTCTGGTTTGTGAAAAAGAAGTCCTATTTATCATAATGAACTTTTGTGTTTGTGCAGCTTCTGTGGCATCAATATGTATCTAGCCAGGATTGGGTCCTAGTTTTGTGCCATTGTTTCCAGGTGTTGTCCCTGTTTCTCATGAGTTGTTTAGTTTGACAAATTAGACATGGGGTAGAATTTATTTTCACTCTTTTTATGTCTCATTGGGGCTTGTTGTTTTAGTATGGTTAAGAAGGAGTTATTCAAATGACAGACAGCTTCATCTAGAGGCAGATATTTCAGGGGTTCCCAGTCACATTTTTAAATGTGTCATTAAATATGGATTTATCAAAATTAGTTAAGTGTTTAACAGAGTTGAAGTATAGGAGTTTGTTGGTGATGGGGGCTTTTGGTAATCTCTGTTGATCTAAGTAGGGTGATGATCACTGAGAGAGTCTGTTTGTTAAGAGTAGGCAGTCTAGTATGGATTTATTTTGACATTTTGTCAAATCCGGTTGGTTGTTGGATCAGCTGAGTGAAATGACAGAGGTTAATCTTATGAGTAAAGTTAGGTTTTTAGAGTTCTAGTCTATGGTAACATCACCAAGCAGGATGGTTTCTTGATTGAAAGAGGATGAATATCTAAGTATGTTTTTGGTAGTCTTGGTGTTTTTGGGGCTGGGCTATAGGTGGCTGCAAGGGGTATGAATTTCTGATTGTTTAAGTAGAGTTTGACTATTAGTATTTGTTTACTGCTGTATTGTGGATTAGTTTGGAGGTGGGTATAGATTTGTAAGGTGGCTTGAAAGATGATGGCCACTCTCCTGCCTGTTTACCTATTTGGTCTTTCCTAATGATAGTCTAACCAGGAGGAACAATTTCTTCATCTTTAATTTCAGATCTTAACCAGGTTTCAATAATAACTAGGATGTGGGGGTTGGTGGAATTTAATCCATGTGTGAAGATCAGCTATCTTATTGCAGATGCTGCGGACATTTAGATTATATATTTGTAGGCTGGAGGAAGGAACTGGAACTTGTTATATTTTACAGGATTGCTAAGGAGGGGAGTTTTATGCAGGGGGTTTGTGTGGGTCTGGTGCTGAGTTTGTTCAGGTGGGGCTAGTGTTGGGCCAGGGTTGAGGTATACATCTCTGGTTTCTGTTAGTCTATTGGGGTAGGTAGTGAAGCTTTTGCAGTTGGAGAAGTAGTTTTGGTACTTTTTTTCACAGGAGTGTGAGGTATTGTGTTTGGCATAGGTTAGTAATGTATGTTGTTTGAGTAGGATTTTATCTATGCTGAAGAGGGATGGCCGGATTAGGGATTTGTATCTGTGGGCAGTGTAGGTAGGTAGGGCATGATTCATAAGTAGTTAATAGGCTTAAAGAAGCAAGAAAAATAGGTCACGTCTCCAGTGTTAGTGGGAGAAAACCAGTCTGGTCCTTCTCAAAGCCAGTGAGTCTGCACACCCAGACCAACAAATGTAAATAAATGGCCCAAGGCAGAGATTTGCTGTGGTTTTTAAAAGACAAAAAGTAAGAGTGAAGGTACATCACTACAAATTAGTGATAATAAACTCTGCAGAGTGGGTGCAGTACAACTACCTTGATGTACCACTGGGTGCTCAAAGATGCTAATAATATGAAGGCAGCCCACACAGGGAAACTTACATCAATAAAAACACAGATAAGCAATGTATACCCTCTGTATAAGCATTCTTGGTTGTGGCAATGTTATTATTACTCAAGTTGTGTGAAACAGGATACAAAAACTGCAGCTACAACCACTTAAAGTATTTAGAGCAGTACAGAGGCAGAGAGGGGGTATATTGCAGGTGTCTCTGAATGCTGGTGTATGACTTTTCCCTTCACTGATAGGAGCATGTGAAACTTTAAAGCAGATTGCTACTGGCTATCCCTTCAGAACCCACCACTGTTCTAATTTTAGGCAACTAGACTGGCTGGAATTCCAAAACCATCTGATAATCCCCCAACTCACAATTGCCCACAAGATATTTTACCAACCCAATAATACCCCTATACTCTCAAAACTCTTAATCCCATATAATAATCTGAACTCCCTACATTCTTCTAGCAAACTCCTTGCTAGCTTAACAAAGTCTAATAATACAGCTGGTGACTCTCTGTTTACCAACACAGTAGGAAAAAACTGGAACCTGTTACCCAATGAACTAACTCTAATTACATCCCTGCCACTCTTTAAACAAAAACTTAAAAAACACCTCCAAATGCACTGGCTATGCCCTTGTAGTAACCCTGACTAACAACCCTCTTCACCCCTGTTTTTCTTCTCTTCTAACCAAACTTCCAAACATTTAAATGCTTAGTCTTGTAATTAAGACTGACACTATTTAAACTCTAATCAATGTATTGTTTAAATCCTTCAACCTGATGTGAACTATTGTACATAACACTGTATTATATCTGTTTTTAGCTTTCTTAAGCAATATTATGTTCACTGTTACTTTTCTTAAGTGTTTTGGTCTCTGAAATGTAATTAACTTCCTGTTTTATTTGGTTTATTAATCCTTTATTTACCATGTAACAATATTTTTATACTTTTGTATATCTGTGTGGAGCTTTTCTCCCCGGGCCTCTACTGAAAATGGATATATATCCAGCTAGACTAGCCCGTTCAACAAATGTAAAATAAAATAAATAAAAAAATAAAAAATAAAAAGATTCTCCCCAATATTCCTCCTATTTTTGTAGTGTTATGGATGCACCAATTACAAGAATAACAAAAG
>NC_056728.1:1463727354-1463809854 GCF_019279795.1 Protopterus annectens | reverse complement strand
ACTCATTCATTCACTCTTGCAGCTTTTTTTGCTATTTCTTCAGTTTTGTTTCCAACTGTTTTATATGGTTGTTCCTACTCTTCCTAGTTAAACTCCCGCTACTCCACCAGTTACACTTGTGATACACTCATTTTATACAGTTACACTATGTACTCTCCCAAATCCCCCTACACCATTTCCAGCAGCCACCATATCTGCTCTGACTGCTCTTCCTCCTAGCACTGCCACCGTTATCCTCATTCTGGCATAATCTGAAAGTGCTCTCTCATTCAGCCTCACCATTACGACCTTCCTCTCTGTCTCCATACCCACTAAAGTCATGTCTGAACTGCCACTCTGTATTGCCCTCCTTCCCAAGAATCTAAACCCTGATTTTCCTCCTTTCTTTTCCCTCCAAGTATCAGTGACATCATACTTTCCCGTCCCTTCCATAGCTACCTACTAACAGACTATGTGAAATTCTTTTGCATCATGAAGCCCATCTTTGCCTGGTTTCAGTACATTTAAATTTTCTTCCCACCAACATCCCATCCCTCTTCTTCTCTCTCACGTCAGCAAATGCTTTTAAGCACTCTTAACATTTCCTCTTTTTCTTTATTTGGTCCATAATATGAAGCCATCACCATACGTTTTCCTACTCTAATCCACCTTCCTACCACCCATGTGTCATCATTATCCATCACAGACAGAACTGGAATCCACCTCCTCACCTTTCTCACTATTTTTCAGTCTCACATAACTAATCCCTAATGACAATGAACCCACTTCTGTTCCAGTTTCTGTGCTTCTAACCACCTTAACTTCCACTCCTGCAAAATTACCAAGCCCTTCATTTCTTTTATCAATTTTACTAAACCCCTCTGCCTTTTCTTAGGCTTACAAATGTCCTCCACAATTCATGGGCTGACCCTTAAATCTCCCCTTCCCTAACTTTCCATTGCCTGCCTGAAAGTCATATAGAGCTATTTCCAATGGGTAGAACAGTCGCACCCACCGACACCCCTCCACCCAGCAGCGTATAACACTATCCACTTTCTGCCATGCTACACAACATTATCCCAAGCAAGTCTCCCTCTGGTTCTACCCTCCCCCTTTTTCAATTCAGCCCATCCCACACCTCTCAGTAGTTTATGCTGAGCCTCCCTCTGAGTCACTCCAGTCTCTCTGATCTTTCTACATGATTTCAGATAGATATTCTCCCCTTCAGACTGCAACTATCCACTCTTATTTTTCAAATAGTAAACTACCAAAGAGAGGGAGAGAGAGAGAGAGAGAGAGAGAGAGAGAGAGAGAGAGAGAGAATGCACTAAACTACCTTGTCACACCCATTCCTTGTAGCCAGTCTCACTCCTTCATTGTCACAGTCCCTATATACAGATCCTTTAACCCATTACTGAGCAAAGGTACTGAAGCATCACTTTACCCATCCTTATCTCTCTTTTATCCTATTCTACCTAAACCATCCTCCCCTAACCTTGACAGCCCTACCTATTAATTAAGCCTACTAATTAATAAAACTCAACTACCCCCAAATGGTCCAAACATCTGTATGATACCTATCAAACAATACCCTCCACTATTTAACATAATCTCTTGTTAATGCTGTTACGCTCCTGCACTGGCTTAGTAATCCAGGAACCTCAATCCTTACCACTGGCAACAGTGAGGGATGTACACACTGGGAGGATGACAAGTACACACACACACACACACACACACACACACACACACACACACACACACACACACACACACACACACACACGCACGCACGCGCGCACACACACACACACACACACACACACACACACACACACACACACACACACACACACACACACACACACACAGTACAGTGCAATTTCTCTGAAGAGCACACAGAGATCACAGTCAGTCTGGGGTTGGTTTCTCCCTTTCTCTCCAGATCCCCAATAAGACTCCCCACTGGCACAGCTATAGAGTTGAGATCTCAGCCGAGTGGCCAAGCCAAAAATCTCCAGCACCCTCTCTGTCCAACTAGTGCTTCGTGTTCCTACCCAAGCAGCCTTGGCATTGCTGACCACAGTACAGTGCTGCACTGTCCCATCATATGCCTGCAACCCTAGGCTCCACCATAATAATTTGGGATTTTCCTGGCTCGCTCCCTGTAGCCATAGATGCCCCTCAAACTCCTCCTGCCTTGTACTGCAAGTACTTAGCACAAGGGCCTCACTGTCATGGTAAGGTTTCATCATGCTAACATGGTACAGTTTGTGCCCCTGCCTCCTGCCTAGCAGTTCTACCATGTAGTTAACATCATGGACCTTCCTTACCACTTTGTAGCATCCCTCCCAAGCTGCCTGCAGCTTGTTGTGTCTGTCAGGAATGAGAACGGCATATTCTCTAGCTCAAGCATTCCTGTCATACCAGACCTTTTTCTGCTGTTGGGCTTCTGCCAGGTTCTCCTGGGCCAAGCCCATGAGTTCCCTGAGCCTTGTCCTGACGTTTAGGACATATGCCACAACAGACTCCTTGTGGGATTTACATTCACCTTCCAACTCATCTTGAATCAAATCTAGAGATCCCTTCACCCTATGCCCATACAGCAACTCAAAGGATGAAAAACCTGTAGATTCCTGGGGCACCTCTCTGTAGGCAAACAACAGATGGGGCAAATATTTGTCTCACTCCCTCTTACACTGGTCTGCAAATGCCCGTAGCATGGACTTGAGTGTAGAGTTTAACCTCTCAAAAAGACCATTAGTCTGGGGATGGTAGGGGTGGTCTTTAGATGCTTCACCCCACAACACTTCCACAGACAAGCTAGCAGGTCTGACGTGAAATTGGCACCTCTGTCAGTCAGTAATTCTTTTGGGAAACCTATCCTGCTGAAAATCTCTAACAAAGCATTTGATACCTTTTCTGCCTTAATGGAGAACAGAGCCACTGCCTCAGGGTATCTGGTAGCATAATCTACTACTACTACTAGGATATACTTTTCCCCTGTGGAACTTGGGGTACTCAGATGCCCGACAATATCCATAGCTATCCTCTGAAATGACTCCTCAATCACAGGCAAAGCAATCAAAAGAGCTTTCATTGTCTCCGGCCTTGCCTACCTTTTGGCACTGTTTACAGGTCCTGCAGTACCCTGTTACATCTCTGGATATCCCAGGCCAATGAAAGTTCTGCATAATATGTCTCTTTGTACGTTTTATGCCCATATGACCTGCAAAGGTAATATCATCAGCTATAGCTAGAAGTGCCAGATGATAGGCTTTGGGCACTACTATCTGCTGTATTCTCTCACCCTCTAGCCCTCCCTCAGGGTCCACTCTTTATACAGTTACCCTTTGTCCCAGTAAACAGATTATCTCTTCCCTTGAGAATCAGGTGCCTCACTAGATACCTCTCTCAGGCCTTGTAATGTAGGGGATGAGAGCTGAACAGGTCTCAGCTCTCGCTTAGTAACCCTTCCCAGCTCCTCTTCCACAGGAAGTCTGATATTCTCTGACAGTGATGTCTCACTGTCAGCCTGGGTACTACTATTCACCCCTGCCCTTGCACTCATTCTGTTCAAGGGAATATCAGTACCCACACGCAGCTGTGGCTCACCTTCAGTCTCACTGCTACAGGTAGCTCCCTCCATGAGGTAACCACCTCACCAGTCTTGGCTGCAAGTGTGCAGTCTGTCTGGGTCTCCTACAGGCTGCCACACCCACATGCTTGTCTCCAAGCCTGACTGTGTGTAACTGCATGCACACACAGTACTGCATAATCAAAATCATTCCCTGTCAGGACATCTGCAGGGATATTCTCAAACACACCTACTTGCTGGCTTCCTTTTCACCCTCCTAGTCAATGTGAACCCTAGCCAAAGTTATTTGGAATGAGATCCCTCTTAAAGCTCTGATTGGAGTAGACTGCCCAATCAACTAGTGCCCCTATGTAACCATTGCAGGTTTCACAATGGTTAGGTCAGAGGCTGTGTCTCTCTTAGCAGTGGCCTCTTTCCCATCAACTAAGATAGGATATAACCTATTTTGGTAGTTTGGCACCCTTGTTGTCTCAAGACAACTTAGTGCTGGCATTCTGTCATTCCCACTTACTGGTAGTCCCACTTTTTGTTCCCCACCTTGCCTCTGTGGACATCTATATGCTACATGCTCCCACTGTTTGCATTTAAAACATTTAACCCTTGGTCCTGGACATGTACTTGAATTAGTGGCTTTTTCCTGCTACTGGTGGAGTCTGTTGGAGCAGTCTGGGCTGCCTACCATGGGTTCTATTAGACCCATGAGTAGCACTGGATGTCCCTTTCCTGTGCAGTGATGCCCTGCTTGCTAGGTATAGGTCTCTCTTCTTCCCCAACTCATCTGTAGTACTGCATTTTCTATTAGCTAACCAGATTCTCATGTCCTCAGGCAAAGTGCTAAAGGCTTGTTCCCACAGCAAAAGGTCTGCCAGCCCTTCAGAAGTGGTGACCTGACATCCACTCATTCACCTATGAAAATAAGTGCTTAGTTCAGCAACATATTCACACACACTTTCATCTGTCTTGCGTCTATGCTCAAAAAACTTTTTCATATAAGCTTCAGGTGTTAAAGCATTCTAACAAACACATTTTGACTGTATTATAATTTAAGCAATCAGTATAAGACAGTTTAGAAATAGCAGTTACAGCTTCTCCATGGAGTATGGGAGTCAGGAACCATACCCAGAATCCTTGGTTAACATTATACTGTTTACATACCCTTTCAAACATATGAATGAAACTATCAAAATTATCCCCCTCTGTAAATTGTGGAAGAAATTTACTGACCTTTGTTACTTCCAGGGTTCGGTTACTCCCTTCCCCATTACCTCCATGACTCTGGCGAAGAGTCAGCATCTCCTTCTCATGTTGCTTCTGCCTCTCCTTCTCCTCAGCCTCTAGACACCGCAGTTTCTCATTTTCCTCAGCCTGTAGACATCTCAGTCTTTCTGCTGCTTCTGTTTCCAAATGGTTGGCCTCCAGCTCAAGTCTCTTTAACTCCAGATGGATTTTTAATTCCTCTGTGGAAAGGTTGAGCTGTCAATTTTCTGAGAGTTGTACATCTGTAAGACTAGACTGGGTGTCCTCCTGATCCCTGGTCTGCGATGCAGCTGTGCCCAAAGCTACAATCATTTATGCCTTAGTCAGATTGGCATGCATCAGTCACGTGGCCTGGCACATCTCAGCCAACTGGCTCTTTGTCAGCTTGCAATACTCCTCTGCTGACATGCTTGCCTGCTCTCCCTGACTAACTAAGCTAACAAAAAAAAAAATAAAACAATTGTGATGTGAAAATCTGAATGTTCACTGCGTGGCTGACTGAGAGTATAAACACCTTCAGTGACCACTGTACACATGCTACAGGAATTCAATATCCATGCCACTACAAGCCAATTAATATGTGATGTGGATATCCCACCACTGTCCACCAATTAATATGTGATGCCCCTGCGCTGGCCCAGTAATCCAGGAACCTCAATCCTAATCACTGGCAACAGTGAGGGATGTACACACTGGCAGGATGAGAAGTACACACACAATAAAGTGGAATTTCCCTTAAGAGCACACATAGATCACAGTCAGTCTGGGGCTAGTTTCTCCCTCTATCTCCAGATCCCCAATAAGACTACCCACTGGCACAGCTATAGGGTTGAGATCTTAGCCGAGTGGCCAAGCCAAAAACCTCCAGCACCCTCTCTGTCCAACCAGTGCTTTGTGTCCCTGCCCAAGTAGCTGACACACACACACACACACACACACACACACACACACACACACACACACATTCTAAGATTTGATTCATATACAAACACACGCATACACTTGGGAAGGCTGCCACAAGTTTATTAGCTATGCCCCCTTCTGCCAGTCTATAAGGTACTACCAGCTGCTACCAGCCACCCTAATCAACTACTTTAGGCCCTTACAAAGGGTTCCAATCCTACTGTGTAATGTTACTATTAATCCAAATGGTAGTCTGACCAACAGCAAGGCTATTTAGGAGTGGCCTGTACAGTGTCACCAAATACATATGCAAGTACTCTAAGAGCTTAAATATGTCTCACAAGTATCAGTCACAAAGGTTTAAATATATTTAATAATAAATAATAAAAGAACAAGACAATACTCAGTCAATCAACACAGTAACTTCAGAGTTCAAAATCACAGGAAATATTTTAAAACAACATTGCAGGACAGTCTCAAATAAATACAGAAAACATCTAAACTAATATTTACTATATTCCTAACTATATCTAAAATAAATTACTGTACCCTAGTTACTTGCTATTAGCAAGGCAAGTGCACATGGTGATGATGAGTTAATGTTCTTGCTAGGTCCAAGACATAATACAAAATACACAGTCTCTTTCTGGGAGAGTTCTTAAATTAATATCCAATATTACTGCTGGGTTAAAGTAGTTGCAAAACAGTAAGCTAAAAGCTGGTTTAGACTAAAATCCAAAACTAAAAACAAAACTAAAAGAAAAATCAAGTTGCTTTAATAAAATCCAAGACAAATCCACAATAAATAACTCCAGTAAGCGCTTTCATCTGTAATAAGACTTCATCAGACTGGTTAGCTTGGATGACATCACTTTTTGTCACCTGACTTTCAGTTCCTAAGCTAAACCCCTCAGCGTCCAACATTTAACATCTCTGTGAAAATACATAGCCTTCAGATGTTTGCAAATGCTAGAAGACATAAAATAATAAAACACAAAACAATGCAGAAGGCACCCTAGTTCTAGACATCCTGTCTCCTTGCTGCAATGAAACTAACTTTTATAGTACAATCGTAAAGCAGTCTAATTTCAATTATTTTCTTGAGGTTTTGCAAGTTAACTCTGTATATTCTAGTTTCTACTATTAAAACATACATTTTCACAGGTATATAATTTATATACATTTCTGTTGTTTTCCAGTAGGGTACACTGTGGATGCATCTTAGCTCAGTACATAACATACAGTTCTGTATAAATCATATCAATATTAACAAATGAAATAGAATTATTTACAAAATTCCAGATAGCTGGGCTGGCAGAGTGACAAATGCTACCACACTGAACTACATCCATTTCTACATAACTCATAGTCCCTTTGACATGCCACTCTAACAAATTAATGAACAAAACAATATCATGTGCACAGCAATGTTGACCATCAACTTATGAATAATACCTAACACAAAAACATCTGCATTAATAGCTCACAGAAAAAATAAAACACTAAGAACCTGCCTCCCCCCACCATGACAATCATTGATCCCCCAAAGTCCACAACTATCCATTACCAAAGTCTTTTCCAGCACCACAAAATGATTTCTGTATAAACACTTCTTAATCCAAAAGTCCATTTTTATTAATCCCCAAAGTCATTGTTCATACGCATGGTGATTTAAACTAATAACAAGGGGCATACCTTCAGTAGCTGAATATTTACCCATTTAGTGCCCATGACTTCCTTCTCAGAGTCCTCCATCTCCTTATTTATGATTCATCATCCTCATACCTTGTTTTGCAAAGTTATATGTTTTTTCCAGGATAACTCAACAACAGTTCAGTCCATATACAGAAAGAAGATATAAGCGATAGCAAAAAGCCATACAACCCACCCATAATGCCATTCTTACCTCTACCTACTGAAATGATACTTCTTTCCTGGCACTGACAACTGCAACTCCTTCTGTACCCACCTCTCTAGGGAAACTACCTTCTTAGGGTGTCACCCCTCCTGACATCTGAGGCTACTGTCTGCTGTCTTACCAGGAAACTCCCAGATATGCTCAGAACTAGTTCAAAATGATGTGAAGATTACTGATCCTACAGACATTGCCAACATACTGGCTGACAGGTTCAGTGCAAACTTCTCCCCTCCCCAAAGGAGAGATATCTATACCAGCGATTGCAGCCCCCAAACATCTCCAACGCCCAAGTGAGAACTGCTCTCTCCAAAGCAAAAACACAGCATCCATGGGACCTGATGGTGTCCCCGGCTGTGTGCTCCACGAACTCAACGAGGAATTAAACCCACAGCTAGGACAGCTGTTTAATCATAGTCTTACCTCTGGATACGCACCCAGGAGTGGCGCACTGCAACTGTGGTCCCACTTCACAAAGGCGGTGCCTCCACCGACCCTGGAAATTACCGCCCATTAGCTTGACAAGCCTTATCTGCAAAGCCATGGAGAGGATCATAATGGACCTCATAAATAAAGACATAGGGAATTTGCAGACTTTGGATCCATCCCAGTTTGGCTTTGTCAAAGGCAGATCATGCCTTCTAAACTTGGTTGACTTTTTGAAACAGTCACCAAAGCCATTGATGAGGGAAAGGCAGTCCATACAGCCTACCTCGATCTGGCGAAGGCCTTTGATACAATACCCACTCGGGTATCATTGAAAAACTCATCAGCTTAAATGTTAACCCATACATCACAAGATGGGTTGCAAACTGGCTGAGTGACAGAACCCACAGGGTCAGAGTTGCTGGCGCCATGTCAGACTCAAAGCCTGTCACAAGTGGTGTACCACAGGGCTCAGTCCTGGGCCCACTCTTGTTTGGCATCTACTTTTCCAAGTACAAGCAAACACAGGAGGGTTATGGCTGACAAAGTTTGCAGATGACTGCAAACTGGGCGCCATAGTAGAAAACACATCTGACACAGATATCCTTCAGAAGGGTCTCACAGAAACGGATAACTGGTGCCAGAGCCATGGCCTAAAGTTAAATGCCAAAAAATGCATAGTCATACCCTTTGGGAAAAACAAGGTTACCCCTAGCTACCAAATAGGTGGCAATCCACTGAGTACAGAAGAAGTTATCAGGGACCTGGGGACCCAGGTTGATAGTAGTCTGTCATTCAACACCCATGTAGCTAAAGTAGTTAGGAAGACCTTCTACATTGCCCACCTTATCATGAAGGGATTCTCATCTAGATCAAGGGAGGTCATAGTCTCCCTATACTCATCACTCATCAGACCAATGATTGAGTACAATGCCCCATTCGGAATGTATCTGACCCGACACTTGCAGCAGCTGGAGAGGCCACAAAGTTCCTCACCAAAAGGATAAAGGGTCTCAAACATCTGTCCTATGCTGCCCGACTGAAAGAACTCCAGCTCTATTCAGTCGCCACGCTTGCTCAGAGGTGACCTTTGCCTAACATACAAGGCCATGTCAAACCCAGATTTGATGAATATGCTTCACCTCAAAAATCTAGATCCGTCAGAGCCACAAGGGCGGGAGACTTAAACCTCGACACGGCTATTAATAGGACGTGCTGGAGGGATAGATTCATCACCCAAAGACTCCCTATGCTGTGGAATAAAATCCCGGTATATGTGAGGCAGAGCACCTCGCTGGCCTTGTTCAAGAGAAATCTTGACCAATGGATGGGAGATCGCAGATATACCCCAGGGATTACCTCAGTGTCACTGCTCAACAGAGGCACAGCAAAATAATGGGTATAGTTCCCCATACTAAAGGGGTGGCGTAAGCCACAAAACTATGGGCTAGGCTTGTAAATGCCCTCGGGCAGATAGCCTAGTATGAACCTATGAACCTATGAACCTATGAACTATATCCATCTTGACTTCTTTCTGAAACCTTATCAGGCATATCTAGGTCATACCACATCTTTTTCGGCTGCCCCCTAAACTTTAAATTAAACTGATCTCAGACCAACAGACCTCTGTAGCACCATTTCCATTGCCCATGGCTCCCCGCATAGAAATCTCTCCACTGTCTGATGGAGCAACAACAGCCAAGCCAAGCTAGCCAACACTTCTAGATTATGCTCTTGACATGGAATTGCCACCTCCATATCACTGACTGAGAATACAGACAGCTGCTCTTCAGTGGTCCTCTGTGGACATATCTGTTTACCAACACCAAAATGTCTGAAACCTTTTTATAGCTTTGCATCTCTTTGGATAGCTGCTACAGTACCATCTCTTGCATGCCTTCTTTGTGCACACTGTCAGCCTTCTCCAGCATTCTGTCCTAGTAAACTTAACCATTTCATGTTATCTGAATAGCAGGGTACATTAAATGAATATTTGCCTCCTCTGTTGTAACATTCCAGACTGCTGGGACCATCTGTACTCACCTACTATGTACCTATGGAGAAAAAGTCTCCAAATCTCCAAACGTAAATATGGAAACTAGCCATCTGAAGCCCTTTTCATATTTTTACCAGTCAAACCATCTATTATTTACAGAGATAACACTGATACTCTAAAACGTATGCCACAGTTTGTAATCTTTGACTCTTAGCTTACCCACCAGGCATGGGTCCTCTGCAGTAATTTATCTGACCCATAACTCTCAAACTCTAAGCACAAAAATTAAGGACAAAAAAACAATAATGAGGGGAGGGCAACAAAAGCCCAAAATCAGGGACTGATTCTATATTGCTGATGTAAACCTACTTTCTAGAATAACAGGTTTTGCATTAGCATGCATTTTGTAAATGATATGAAGTCTGAAAGTGAAATGTATATCATTACACAGTGACTGCAGTCCACAACGATTTGCCAAACGAGAGAAACTAGTTGAAAAATCTCCATAATATTAATAAAGGAATACTAAGCAAACATTAGAAAACTCTCTTCTTAAGTTTTTATTCATTAATAATTTTCATTACTGAGATGGATTTACGCTTTTGTCTAATGATTGAAATAATATTGCTAAGATAAATGCACCATATTTAGTGCAAAATGTATGGAAATCATTTTCAATTGTACAATAAAGTGGAAGCAGGTCTACATATCTCTGTGTTATCATTTTTATAATATTTGATTAATTTAAAAGGACATAGTCAAAGAAGAAGCAAGGCTCAGAGATGTCAGCAGGGTTCTGAGTGTATAAAAGCTTTATACATACATACATACACACACACACACACACACACACACACACACATATATATATATATATATATATATATATATATATATATATATATATATATTTATATGTCAAAGGAAAAATCTTCAAAGACCAATTCACGTAAGGTTTAAGTATGGCACCCTTTATTACTTGCAGCAAGGAGACAAAACATGCAGATACAGGATTTGTCTAAATTACTAGTGAACAGTATGCTACTTTTATACAGTTCTTTTCATGTTACACAGAAATGTTGCTTCTATTGCTGACGTAGTTAGACAGAGCTTTCTGTATTGTTCTACAGAAAATGTTACTTAGATTTCCTGCTGACATGTTCAGATTTAAAACTCACTATGTGTTACATAGAAAATGTTACTTAGATTTCCTGCTGACATGACTGGATTACAAAAAACATTTGAGAAAAACAACCTGGCCTTGAAGCTTATTTTTAGCCCACTACAAACTTTATATTCTTCAGTTGTGCAGTTCCAATATATATGTTACATTTCAAGGTACATTTCTAGCTTAGGTACAAGTAATGCTGACTACGGTTTATACTTTCAAGCAGACTTTGTTTTCATTATCAATAGCTTCAGCAGCTGTGTACTTTCTCACGGCATAAGCAGAAAATCAATAACGCTTTGTTAAGTCTCATGACACTAGTAGAAATGAAACACTTATTATTATTTTCATGACATTAGCAGAAATCAAATGCTTTCCTGTTAATTTCCAAAGCATAAGCAGATCATAGCTGCACATATTTTCATGACATAACAGGATTGGAATGTCTCTAGTAGCTTGTGCAGATTCATGCAGTGTGAACAGAATAAATGCATTAACCCTTTTAAACCTCGAATGCACTAAGCATGCATATTACTAATACATATTTTTCTAACAATATATTAAAAATATATATATATATGTACACACACATATACGTATACATGTACATTCATGCATATAAAAGGCCATGCAAGTGTCAAACAGTTTCTGGTTGGTATACATTTATTATTATTATTATTATTATTATTATATTACATTTCATTTTCAGAAAGGTTGTAGAGAACATTTCTGTCAGGTTCAAAAATAGTTGAAACTGACTGAATTATGCTTAGTGGTCAGTAATACTTCAATAGAGGAAAAAAGCACCAAGATATCCTTTAAAGGAAGCAAGCCGGGAGACACATTTGAAATGGGCAAGTTCTTTTATTCACACAGTTAGTACCTGGCTTCCAGAGCTGCCCATCTTGGAGGTTCTATTCTGCTACTGGAGTGGGCTGGCATAAGCAGGAGGTATTGAAAATGCTTGATGCAACATTGCATTATCACAACAATTGAGAAGAACCTGGCAGAATACGCAGCAGTATAATAGCTGTGAAAAAAGATTCTTTCTTTTAAATCTGAGGCTGTTAATTGGTTTCCTAGACTTCTCATCAGATGCTTCACACAAGATTACTTATATTACAGTAGCTTAAGTATAACTGCTAAAGGTGGCATCTGCCTGCCTTGCTCACTCCAAAGAAGAGAGAGTTCTGTCTCCTTAAATGTATGTTGTTCTGTAGTTTCTGTGCTCACTGGCTCATAAAGGAAGAGATGGCCAGTTTTTTAAATAGATTGATGTTTTTATTCTCCATGGTATTGTGGTGGTTCCCACGCTGGACCAGTTATCAAGGAGCCTGAATCCTCACCACTGACAATGGAGAGAGATGTTCACTTGGAACACAAATGGATACACTCAGTGTTTCTTGATGCAGACCTGTCTGAATCAAGCACAATTTCCCCTTAAAAGCACACAGGGCACATACTCAGCCCAGGGTCTGGGTGTCTCTATCTGTCTCCCACCAGGTCCCCATTAAGACTTCCCACTGGCACAACTGTAGGGTTAGGTCCTCAGCTGAGTGCCCAAGCCAAGTCCTCCAGCACCGTCTCTGTGAAACCAGTGCTTCGTGTCTCTGCTCCAAGTAGCTGACACACACACACTCTTTGAGATTTAACTTTCAGATACACACACACACACACACACACACACACACACACACACACACACACACACACACACACACACACACACACACACATACACCTGGGAAAGGCTAACACAGATTTATTAGCTATGCCACCTTCTGTTCAGGCTATAAGGTAGTTTCACTCCCACTAGTCAGTTACTATAAGGCTCTTAAAATGGTATCCAATTTTATTGAGTGAAGTTAATATTAACACAAATGGTAATGTTGTCCAAACAGCAAGGCTTTCAGGAGTGGCCAGAGTTATCATCAAAGAAATATATGCAAATACTCTCAAAACTTAAATATTTTTCTGAAAGAACCAGCTACAATGAGAAGTTTAAATATATTTAATAATAAATAATAAAAGAACACGAGAATACTAAATTTCTATTTACAGTAAACACCAGAGTTTCATTCACAGGAAATATTAAAAATAACACTGATAGAAAGTTTCACACAGTTATAGAAAAACAGTATTAAGCTAGTCTCACTATCTATTCCTGATTGACTAAAATAATTCAATATGTATTTTCAATATATTTTCAATATATTCATAAACAACTTCTACCAAGCTATCCCCTAATGCAAGGCTTATTCAGTATGCCAATGACTCCACTGCTCTTCTCCTTCTATCCCTACTTTATCTAAACTAACCCAAGATGCCTTCTCTTCCACTGAATAATAGATGATTCAAAAGCTTCTAGCACTCAGTGCAACCAAAACCAAACTAATGTTATTTACCCCATCCAAAACTACCACCCTAGATAAAAATAAATTCTTGATCATCACCAAAACAATACCCCCCTCGATATAGTCCCCAGTTCTAAACTACTAGGCATACTCATTGACGATCAACTAAAGTTTGACAACCACCTGCAAGTAAACATAAAAAAACACATAAGAAAATTGGTATGCTTTACTGCCACTACCATTACATCTCTCTCTCTACCAGGCTCATCCTAGCAAACCCATACCTCACTCCATCCCTCCTATATGGTGTCACTATCCTTACTAACCTACTAAAAGAAATACTGGAACCGCACACAGATTAAAATCGGCAAAAAAATCTTCTATTTATTATAAATTTGAGTTTATATATATATATATATATATATATATATATATATATATATATATATATATATATATATACACACACACACAAAATACATTTGATAATTTTATCCAATGTACAATTCTTTATGAAACTTGTGATATTTGATTTATCATGGTGTTTGGACTAGTATTATGTATATTTAGTCAACCTAAGGAAGTTTAACAGACTCACTTGCTATGTGTAGCTTAAGCTGCAAGCTCTCTGCTTTGAGTGCATGCGCATGCTAAATCATCAATAATTGATGTATTGGCAATGGTACATGAAAGCAGGATATATTTTAATTTGTGATTAATCTATTTTTATTGCTTGAATGTAATCCATGTGAGTTTTTTTAAATTATGGATGTTACGAACGCATAAAAAAGGGGGTGTGTTTGTTGGGACAAACTTGATTGAAGGAAGGGTAGCCAATAAGATCGAACGATGTAAAGCATGTTTATTTATGAGGGCTATTTAAAGTTTTAACTAGTGTTTTACATTTGTCAGATGAAGTTCTGTGATTAATGGATGAAAACCCTTACCAGTGTTTCATGTAAGAAAAGCTTTTTGTAGATGTTTTTAAAGAGAGTGACTCGTATAATAAATAGAAGATTTTTTTGCTGATTTTAATCCCTATGTGGTTCCAGTATTTCTTTTAGTGGATTTGTTTGTTTTTGTGGCTCATTTGTACATTCTGGTTTATCCTTACTAACCTGCAATCTTCCCTCAAAACAAAACTCTCCCCCTGCTATAACAAGATATCTAAATTTGCAACTGGCCATAGAGCTTCTTCCCATCACTGTAATGCCCTACATCAACTAAACTGGCTTGAACTGCCCAATTACCTTACCTATACTCAACTTATCCAAGCACACAAACTAATTTTCAACCCCTCTCTCTCTGCCCCTCCCTTGCCCCCACCTTCAAAATGCATCAGCCAGGTAGACTTCTTAGATCAAATTCCCAAAATCTAATTGAGCTACACAAACCTGCCTGTCCAGCAGGCAAACACCTACTGTCCTTCTCTGTAGCTCAACACTGGAACTCTCTCCCTCCCCAATCCGTACCACAAATAGTCTCTCCGTGTTCAAAACCTTGCTTCACTCACATCTAACTTCAAAATGTGAATGCTCCTGCTCCCATCCCACTTAACACTTCCTTCACTATACTCTCATTTCTAGCAACTTATAATATCTCCTATAGATCCATCTTCTAAACAACTGTATAGCTTGCTATACTTATAACCCTGTATATATCACTAGTTAGTATTGTATATATTTTGGCATTGTACCAATATGATCTTTTACTTTGTCCAGCTTACTTGAGCATGTGCACTGCTTATATCTTATTGTAATCTGTAATTCCTATGTTTAATTTGCTATTTATTATTTGCACTTCTCTGGAGCTTTTCTCCCCGGGACTTCATTGAAAATGGACTCCTTCTGGCCCAATGGACCATCTTGGCAAACAAACTACAAACAAATAAATAAATAAAATAAATAAATAAATTACTGTTCCTACTTATTGAATAGAGGAAGGCAAGATGGGTGAGTGGTCTGCGTTGTATTCAAGACAAAATACAGATTGCTGCTGAGACTTCAGTCTCCTCTAATATTAAAACATTATTTCTGTACAGAATGACATCACATACATCTGGTCATCTGACTTCTGGTTCCCATGCAACCCCCACTTCCAGAAGCTGTCAGGGTTTAGCACCTACGTGTTACCATACACACAAATAGAGCATTGCTCAGATGTAGTATAGCTGCTGGAAGTCATAAAAAACATAAAACCATTCCACTCTTCCTACAAAAGCTACAACGTATTCTCTAGCACAGGCATTGTGCCTCTGGCTCCATTCAAAACTGTGGGATAACATCTTTATGGCTTAACTCATAAATTCATTTAATTTCAAGAATATTTTTTTCAAAGTCAGGTGGATTAACCTCTTCTTTTCCAGTATATGTTGTTACAATGTATACATTTAATTCAGTTACAATAATACACGTACCTTTCTTTTCCTTCCAGCAGGGTGCACTGTTGATACAGTTTAACGCAAGCAAACTTCGCAAATACATTTTCAGCACAACCATCTGTACAAATCAGTTTGAGATGCAAATGACATATAATTATTTACAAAATTTCAGCTATCTGTGCTGGCATATGTTACACATCTACTGCCCCACTTCCCCTGTCATGGCTGGCAGTACCTCTTATCGTCATAGGTATAGTGACCTCTGACAGAGAATATTGGGTAAATCCCCCCATATGGGTTGCAGGAAAGGGGCTTGCACCCTACAAAAATGTGTTTTTCTGAATTTACACAAGACACGTACAGCCCTGACTACACGTGACTTGAGCACATACCTCTCATCTTCTTAAAACACTAATTCTGGACAACGCCAAAAAAATAAAGGGCAGGGGTAAAGGGGACCAATTTTAAATATTGTTTTTATAAACTTAGAAAGTCACTAGAGTAACATATTTTGCATTAATATGCAGTTTTTGAAGGATAGAAAGTTTTTTTGAAACTCAAATATTTGTCTTTATTTGCTGACTTAAGTCCTCAACAATTTGCCAGAAACCACAAATTTTATGAGGTACAGACCCAAAATATGAAGCAAAAGTCTGTACATTCTATAAAATTCTGGACAGTTGAATGGTATGTTTAAACATATGTGTATTCAAGGTGTCAGGCTCAAGCATATTTTGAAGGCAACAGAGTTATAGGTTTGTAGCCTTGGGGATTCATAGTGGAAATAGTTGTTTCTTGATGTGCTCTGTGTTATTGGGTATTTACATGCTGGAGTCTGTGCTTTGAAGCAGAAAAATAAGGTGAAAGAAAAAGAAACAAAACTTTTAAGTCAGAAACTGAATGTGGAAGGGAGAGTTTGAATACAATACTTAACTGGGTGAATGAAACAATTTGCCATGCATTAAGTTAGGTGATAGGGAAATGGTTATATACAGAGTGAGTGAGTGTTCTTCTCACTGCATATAAACTTTTCAGGAAGAATTTGTTTATTCAAAAAGAAAAAAAATAACATGAATCAGTGTACACTTAGAAGAAAATCAGTGTATATATAGATTACAGTAATACTTTTGAAAAGATACTCTGGGGGAATGAAAGCAGCCAGGCATGTATGCTTTACAGATACTATGAATGTAGTTTGTAAAACACTTCATCAGAGAGGTGTGTGTGTGTGTGTGTGTGTGTGTGTGTGTGTGTGTGTGTGTGTGTGTGTGTGTGTGTGTGTGTGTGTGTGTGTGTGTGTGTGTGTCCGTTTGTTTGTGCTTGTGCATTTGTAAGATTTTTTACTTTTATTTTACATTAGTTAAACTGGGTAAGTGAGTTGGTCTAGGAATTGTTTTCAGTTATAACCTGGGCCAAGAAGGCAAATACAAATTACAGAAAACTTAAATACAAATACATTCACAAGAGCAGGGTAACAAAGAATGTGTTATGCAGTGTGCAATGTATCTATATCTATTTATATACCTATATATATATATATATATATATATATATATATATATATATATATATATGTTTACTATCAAAATGCCGAGTACCTGTTAGACGAAAATGGGAATGTCGAACAACAGTTGGCCGATTATCATTTCGAAAACAATACAACAACTCCAGAAAACAATATAAAAATAAATAATAGCAGCCAGTCACAGGCCAACAAAAGGAACCGGACCACAATTCTTTAAGCTTTAGTTCGTTTAATACAACACCACAAACTTCTTCAGAATAAATGCAAGAACTTCAAACCACCCTTAAGTACATGACATGTGCAAGAAACATCCAATGACAAGACACTTCCAATAAATTACTTAAATAACTGCTAATTAAATCACAAAAATGTAAAAATACAAGTACTTCTTTTTTCGGCCGCTCCCGTTAGGAGTCGTCACAGCGGATCATCTGTTTCCATTTCTTCCTGTCCTCTGCATCTTCCTCTGTCACACCAACCACTTGCATGTCCTCTCTCACCACATCCGTAAACCTTATCTTAGGCCTTCCTCTTTTCCTGTTACCTGGCAGCTTTATCCTTAGCATCTTTTTCCCAATATACTCTGCATCCCTCCTCAGCACATGTCCAAACCAACGTAATCTTGCCTCTCTGGCTTTGTCTCCAAACCTTCCAACCTGGGCTGACCCTCTAATATACTTATTCCTAATCCTGTCCACCCTCGTCATACCTAGTGCAAATCTTAACATCTTTAACTCTGCCACGCCCAGCTATGACTCCTACCTTTTTGTCAGTGCCACTGTCTCCAACCCATATAACATAGCTGGTCTTACTACCCTCTTGTAGATCTTCCCTTTCACTCTTACTTGTACTCGTCTGTCACAAATCACTCCTGACACTCTTCTCCACCCACTCCATCCTGCCTGTACTCTCTTTTTCACTGCTCTTCCACACTCACCATTACTCTGAACTGTTGATCCCAAGTATGTAAACTCATCCACCTTCACCACTTCTACTCCCTGCATCCTTACCATTCCTCTATCCTCCCTCTCATTCACACACATATATTCTGTCTTAGTCCTGCTGACCTTCATTTCTCTTCTCTCTAGAGCATATCTCCACCTCTCCAGGGTCTCCTCCACTTGTTCCCTACTGTTACTACAGATCACAATGTCATCTGCAAACATCATAGACCACGGGGACTCCTGTCTGATTTCGTCTGTCAATCTGTCCATCACCATTGCAAATAAGAAAGGGCTCAGAGCTGATCCTTGATGTAATCCTATAATGTTAATGAAAAATTAATTTTGTCTAACCTGCACAAGTGCAAGTGCTCAGATTCATGAATGCAACAGTGCATTCGCACACCTGTCTTCGGCATTCTGAATACAGATTGCGGTACAGTGGGGATCGGGAAATAGCCCTTTTCCCCACTGTAGTGTGATCTCAGAGTTGGAATATATTATTTGGAGGTGGTGTGGGGTGTGTAGCCCCCCACATGGGGGGGTGCAGTGGGGCACCTGCAAAAAAAAATGGTATTTCGTAGTGTGGATTAGGGACTTGCTTAACAGAATGTCAAAAGTGCAAATTCGATGATGTTGGTGTGTGCACTTCAACATTCTGACCTATTCTTGTTAGGGGTAATATATAATTATCAACCATAGGATGGGTAATGTTTCACAAGGACAGCTAACCTAGCACTTACCTGTGATAGCTATAGACATGGAATAGATTTCTACTGCATAACATGATCCCAGAAATCCCCAGGAGGTAGATTTTTAAACACTGTACAATGCAGTAGTTGTTTGAGAAAAACAAAACAACTGATAACTGTGGAGTATGACATAGTGCTGGGAAAGGTATGTAAATGAGAACGTCCGTCAGAGGCATCTGATGCAGAGTCTGACTCTGACTAATATCATCTTTTGCTGGAGGCAACTCAAGCAGCTTTTTCTGTATTTTTTTAGTTTGGATTACTTTTTTCTGATCATTTTAGTGGATGTAGCAATTGTGTAAACTGTCTGTTGAGCAGAGAGTGCATAGATTATGCAACTTTTTTATGAAATTAGTTTTTTTGTAAGTTCTTTTCTACTGTACTTCTGGGGTAGATTTTAATCTTTCTTGCCAGATAATTTTGTAATATTATTTAAATTGGGTAGTAAGAGTTATTTTCATATATATTCAGTTTGTAAGGCTGCACTCACTGACGTGTACAGTTCATCTCTGTGGTCTGAATCAAACAGCAGTGCCTCCTGTCACAGTTATGTGTAAAATGTGATAACTGTGCTGCATTAATAGCAGAGAGGCAGACTGCTGAAACATTCTTAGCTGGAAGATGATAATACTGTGCATGTGCTCACAAGACTTCATTGCATTTTTGTCTGTTTGCTAGATTCAGGGCACAAGAATTCCTCACTACATTAATTGAAGGAAATTGCTTACTATCAGGAATTATTAACTTATAAGCATGTCCTTGCTTGTAAACATTTACAGATATATAATATTGCCATGTTACATTCCTTTGTTGATATACAGACTTCTTTAACTTGCATCAGAAAGACTTTTGTCAATAGTTGCAGGAAGTTCAATATGTTTGTTGTATAAAATAAATAACATTAACAAGACCAGTTTCAAAACATGCTTCTCATAAGATTTGAAAACATCCCATATGCATTAATCTATTTAGTGAAGTTGTAATACAGTGATTAAAGACAGTTGGGAAAATGGAGTTTAGAAATGAACATTCCATGTGCATAGTATTAAAGAAAATCTCAAGTTAATAAGTTAATATTAAAACATTCAATCATGGCATAATGCAAACCTACATTATTTTATACAGTGGATATCAGACTCCAAAAGGACTGTGTAAAAGAGGATTAACTTGATGAGCTATCTATGGTTTATGTACTTTTGGGAATGAATGCAACCTTTTTCAGACATTTTTGGCTTTGTAAAAATGTTCAGACACAATGGGAAAAAAACAGGACTGTAGCAAGGGAGTTTGGATCCTGGGGTGGCACATCCATTGTGTGCCCCCATGTTGGCCCCTTCCTTCTGTAGTACTCAAGTGGGGAGTCATTTCTGGGTGAGACACAATAGCCGCAAAGTGACTGATTGGTTTAAAAAAAATCAGAGAGATGACCTTTAAACTGCTAGCAGCACTGCAGAAAATTCTATTGCCCACTGGGAAACTGATTTTTAATCCATTCATGCAGAATCAGAGCAAGAAAGCTGCAAGTAGACATGACTTTATCTTTTCAATGTGTGATGTTATGTGGTAGTGCCATCTGTGCTAGGGAAAGAAGGGCAGTGCATGTGTATATATGCCAGCACAGCCAGCTGGAGTTTTGTAAAGAATGTTATGTTATTTGACTATCACACTGATTTGTACAGATGTCTGAGTTAAAAATATATTTGTAAAGTTACTTGTGTTAAAAATGCATTAACAGTAGGTCCTGCTGGACAGAAAAAATGTATGTATATTAGGTTCATACCTCTCAACCTGGAAACATCAAAAATCTGGACAAGGCCCATGAAAAATAGATACAAATCTGTATGCTGATTAACATGTAATTTGCATATATAATTATGTAACCCCACCCACTCCAATGGAATTGTGGGATACCAACTTTCAAACAAGAACAGACATCCAAAATATGACACCAGAGTCCCCCTGCAGCCATTCCAATGTCCCATTACCTGGCAATTTCTCCCCATTCACCATAAACACTAATGTGTGCATACTGCTTTATTTCTACAATGATTATTTGGATTTTATTTTTACATTTTGCAGCACAACAATACACAAACACTAACAGACATATCCTAACCAAAGCAATACTGTCTCACAATGAAAATAGACTTGGAATTAAAACTTCCCTGCCCTTGAAACTCACATTCATTGAAATAGCATTGAAACCTACACACCACATCCAAAGAAAATGCATCTGGTCAGTGGTGGATAAAGATTACCTTTGGGCTGTTTTCAAATCATTGGCCCCTTGCACACAAAACAAGAAACATACATGTGTTATTTTCTTTGATACACCTTCCTGACTTTATTAAGTTATATTCCTTGTATAATACAGCACACTTGTTAGACAGAGCACATTTTAAATTTATTGTTTGAACAGTTTTTAAGTAGGCTGTACTGTAGGCAATGAAAGAAAATGCATGAACCAATCATGACAAAACTGCCCAGTTCAGAACATTTCCATCATAAAAGTCTACTTCCACACCCGCACTATAAATAAAATGATAGTAGTGTAAGCCATAGGCATCTTGCACAGCTTCTTGCACTTATTTTCAACTTCAGTTTTTTTTGGGGGGGAGGGGGGGCAAAAGGTCAAAAACCAGGAACACATTTTAAACATTGCTTGTATAATTTTGGAAAGTTGCTAGAATAAAATGTGTTACCACTATGCTTGTCACTGGTAAGTCTTGAACCCAGGGCCCTATGCACTATAGTCAGAGCAACATACCACTATGCCAAATCAGCAGTTTCCTGAAAAAAGGAATACTGAAAGTTAATGACTATTATTTAGTGAATTCAGTTCTCCCTTCTCACCATAGCTCTCAACCTCTTAGCAGAAAAAACCTGGACAAACAATGCCAATAATGGGGGAATACAAATTCAGTTCTCACTTCTCAACATAGCTCTCAACTCTTAGAACAAAAACCTGGACAAAACTCACAAGTGGTGGTGGCTAGGGACTTACCATGGACACATTTTAAACATTGCTTGTATAATTTTGGAAAGTTGCTAGAATAAAATGTTGTGTTACCACCATGCATTTCACTGGCAAGTCTTGAACCCAGGACCCTATGCACTACAGTCAGAGCAACGTACCACTATGCCAAATCAGCAGTCCCCTAAAAAATAGGAAGACTGAAACTTAATGGCTATCATGTAGTGAATTCAGTTTTCACTTCTCACCATAGCTCTCAATCTCTTAGCACAAAAACCTGGACAAAGCCAATAATGGGGAATACAAATTCTGTTCACTTCTGCTTAGCCCTCAACTCTTAGCTCAAAAAATCTAGACAAAGCTCAGAAATGGTGGTGGCTAGGGACATTAGGCTCTTTTTACCCTGTACCAAAGGTAGAGGGTTTTGAGCCTGAATACCTCTAGCCACCATGTGTATTACATGGGGGCATTAACACACACACACACACACACACACACACACACACACACACACACACACACACACACACACACACACACTCACGCCTCAAGTCCAAACCTGCTAATCTACCCCAAATCCAGTCCTGCCGAAATAATATATCCACTCCTGCTCGCGAGTGCATTGCCCCAAACATCCATGTCCTGTCCTGCTCGCTCTTGCAATGAGTGCATAATAACTCCAAAACATTGCGGCTGCTATGTTCCTGCTCTTGGCTGTGGCTGCTAATACATCCGTTCCTACTCTTGGCCGCTGCTAATAAAAATCCAAATGTTTTCCGCTCGCATTTGCTGCCAGAAATGATGATGTGAGCTCAATTCCAACTGGCTGATATCCCTGACGGAGCTGACGTCAGCTCCAACAGTGCAAACATCGAAAAAAATTAATAAACTGAAAGAAAAAAAATCAGAAATGAAGGGGTGCCACTCGGGAATCGTGGCAGCCCATCATTTGGACCCCAAACTCGGTAAAAAAACAAGTAATTCGGTATGGTTGTGAGGTCTGATTAGGTTGTATTGTTGTAACTGATTAAATGTGTATGTTTATCAGAGAACCCTGGAAGGGTGGAAAGTTTGAAATTGTGTTATAGCATTCAGATACTGCACAGATCTTAACAAAGCTCTGTGTTTGTATTGTACCAGAGTCAGGTGACCAGAGGTAATGTCATCTTCTAACCAGCATCTGGTTTCTTTGGAACTCTCGCAGCAGCACTTTGGGACCTGACAGGAAAGATTTCTGATAGGATATATATCTCACATATCCACACAGACAAAGAAAGACATCATCTAACTTTTGCTGTGGTAAGACAGTCAGCACACATCAGCCTGCCTTGCTTTAGTAAGTAGTCAGGGAACGGTAACTCTTTAGTTAGCCAGGGACATTTAGTGAGAAGAGTTTAGTATTGTTTTCTGCATCTGTGAGAAACTATCAAACTATATTATTTTTTATATCTCTGTGGTTGAAACGATGTTGTTTATTGTATACATATTCTCCTGTTTTCTGTTTTATTGTTTATCATTAAATATTTTAATACCTTTCATTGTGGCTGGTCCTTTAGAGAATACTTTTAACATATTGACAGTACTTATGCTTGTTTTAGTGACACTGTGGCCACTCCTGAAAGCCTTGATGCTTTGGTCACACCCTCCCATTTGTATTAGTATTCATTTTACACAGTGTAATTGGGTACCCTTTGTAAGAGCCTTAGGGTAGCTGACTGGTGGCAGAGTGATTACATTAAAGCCTTGCAGAAAGGGGCACAGCTACTAAATCTGTGCCAACTTTTCCCAGGTGTGTATTTGTGTGTGAAACTCAAACATCCAAGTATGTGTGTCAGCTACTGGGAACAGGGACACAGAACTCCAAAGTGGTCAGTGTGGAGTTTTGTATGGCCCTGGAGAGAGAAAGGGAGTCCAGCCCCAGGTCTGAATTGTGCTCCCTGTGTGCTCTTAAGGGAAATTTGTGCTTGGTGCAGGGAGCTGCATCTGAAAATACTGTGTGAATCCATCTTTGCTCTTAGTGACTGTCCCTCACCGGAGTCAGTGGTGAGGACTGAGTCTCCTTGATTGCTGGCTCGGAGTAGGGACCCATCACACAAGGCATTACCAATTCAGGAGATTTGTGGGAGAAGCCAACAGACTCCAGGCAGTTACCAAGAAAGAGGAGAGAAATCCCTAGACACCGGGGAAATTATTTATAATAAATTATGACATGGGGTAGCTAACATAGCTGTCAACCATTCAGGGACAAATCTTAAGAGAATCAAGGATGAATCAAGAAATAATCAGGGAAAATCAAGGATGATTTCTGAGACATTGACAGAATAAGAGATTGTAAATTAATATGCATTTTCAGAAGTAAAACAAGCCTATAACTCTAATTATTGTCATTATTTGTTGTGTAATTCATCATCTTTTCCCCAAAAGTCACCATTTTTAGGAGGGATTAAGAGGGACAGAGCTATATTTTGAGTAAAAATCAGGGACACTTGAGAGGTATGGAAGCTAAGGAAGGCAATACCAGAGGCAATTTGCTTTTTAATTTTTTTAAAGCTGACATTTGTTGGGGAATGGGGGACTGACCTGCAGTTTTAAGGACAGTATTGTGGCACCCACTAATCTAAAGCTGTGGCAGTAATCACTAGATCCAAGGGAAATCAACATTTTGTAATCAGGTAGGCAGTGAAGGACACAGCATTGTACAGCCCTACCAAGCACCAGGGCTGCTTGAGATAACATGCTGCTTCTAGACAGTGTTTGATTATCCTTCTAGAACAGCAGGCAGGAGCAGAATGTACTAACATGCACTGTCTGACATACACTGATAATAGTTATAGCTCTTACTTTGTTGGTGCAGTAACTGAATGGTTCACAGCAAAATCACCACTGACTAGTATTAATTATTATCAAATGGAAGTTACTGTAATTCACAACCAGGGTAAATTTAATCAGTTTGACATAAACTGACATTACAGTCTGGGCACTTAAAAAATGCTAAAGAAAATAATATTTCAACTCTACATACATCTGATTATAAATATGCATGAATCTTTTTCTTTCCATACCAGTGAGATTTATATTTTCCACTGATACTGCATATGAAGAACATGTTGAAGAAGTAAAATTAATCTGAATAAGCTATTTTTAATGTAACTTACAACTAAAATATGCAATTCTCTGTGAAATAATGCACAATGCACTGTGTAGACAATATCAACAAACTGCTTCCTTATTGTGGAGTTCCTTCCCTTGAATATGTCCTCACTGCTCTTAGAGTAATGATGGAAAACAAGCAAAAACTGCAGCTTGTGTTCCTGCAAAAATGTATAGCTTTTATTTTTAATTTTTAATAAATACTGTTTTTTTTTGCTTAATTCAGTACTTTTCACAGTTGGACTGTATGCTCAACACATGACAAATATTGTCTGGTGATTCTGAAGGATGACAAAAACTTTGTCCTTGATTTAAAGCTAAACAGAAGAGAAAGAAGTAAGCTAGTCTTTTATTTTACTTTATTATTTATTTATGTAAATATGAAATTACCTAGTTTGGCGCCCCTATAACCTGGTTTCTGGAGCAGCTATCCTCTTTGCCTTACTCTTCTTAAGGACCTGTAAAAAACTGATGCTTTAGCTGTATAAAATAAGTCTTCATAGCTTAAGATGCACTCCAGCTCATGCACCAGTTCAGATGTAAAAAAACTGATGTTTTCTGTATCATTTATGTACATTTTTATAAGAAATGATAACTGAACTGCATTTTTCCGAGATGAAAATCGCGAAACATCACATACCCAAATGGTGAATCTTTCCAAGGGCAAGCAGACACTTGCCCAAACTTCAATGAAACACACACCAGAGTAAATAAAACCCACCTAGGTGGGGATATACACCCACACACCCCCTAACTATATATACAAACTCTGGGATCGCACTACAGTGGAGAAAAGGGCATACTGGGCAAGTGTTCACTTGCCCTGCAAAAAAATTTGCCATTCGGGTATCTAATATTTTGTGATTTTTGTCTCACGAAAATGCAGTTATCTGGGTTTTTGACGAATTCAAATGGGATCCATATATATATATATATATATATATATATATATATATATATATATGTGTGTGTGTGTATGTATGTATGTGTGTGTGTGTATATATATATATATATATATATATATATATATATATATATATATATATATATATATATATATATGGATCTACTATTATTCACTGAAAGAACATTTCACCGAAAATCAAATTAGAGTGCACTTTTCACAGAAAGCTCATTTCACCGAAAACACAATTCACTGAAACACATTTCACCGAAAGTTGTAGATGGCCTTTACCCCACTGTAGTGCAACCCTGGAGTTGGTATATATAGTAAGGGGGTGTGTGGGGGGCACCACCCCCCACATGGGGGATGTGGGGGGTGTAGCCCCCCACATATTTTATGTATATATTATTGTCAGAGAACAGTAATATATTGCAATTACATGTATCCATGTATATAATTCAAAATAGCAGAAGAAAGGACCACCCCCCCTTACTATATATACCAACTCCAGGGTCGCACTACAGTGGGGAAAAGGCCATCTACAACTTTTGGTGAAATGTGTTTCTGTGAATTGTGTTTTCAGTGAAATGTGCTTTTGGTGAAAAGTGCATGGTCAAATGTGTTTCAGTGAAATGTGCTTTTTTTCCCATTATTGCACATGGGGTCAGAGTGTGACTTCAACAGTGGAAATCATCTAGAGCCCAGGTTTACACCACCATGTGGCTAGCCCTGTCACAGTAGTTCTTCCACACCACACACTCACACCTATGGCCAATTTAGAGTATCCAATTCATCTACTGCATGTCTTTAGAATGTGGGAGGCAACTGAAGCACCAGTAGGAAACCCACACGAACACAGGGAGGATGTACATACTCTGCACAGAAGGCAACCAGATGAGAATAGAACCAGAGAACCTCTTGGTGTGAGGTGACAACACTATTTACTGCACCACTGTGTGTGTGATTACAGCTGAAAAATAAGTATATCAAAATACAGACATGCAAAAGACTGACAGTTCATAATGTCGACACAGCAAAATACTAACACTCAAAATATTGACAAAAAACACTCAAATCACAGGAAATAAATCACAAAAAAACAAGCAAGCACTCTTTTTGTCTTATCATTTTACACTAAAACACAACAAAGAAAACAAACCAAAATTTCTAAACCATAGCAGTAGCATAGGGCATGGTTTGCCAGAATAGTGGTAATGTTGCCGAAAGTGTTTTTCTAAAGTAAGGTGCAGGGTTAGGGTTGGGACAAGTGCAGGGTTAAGGTTAGTGCACATTAAAAAGATGGTGGTGAGGGGCAAAGCCTAACCTTGCAACTTTAATTAGAAAACACTTTCCACAACACTACCACTTGTACACAAAACTGGCTGAGACACAAAACCACCCAAAACTCAAAAGCTATTCCCTTACCTAACCCTTACTCTAGACCCAACCCACTAACATTCACACAAGCACACTCCCACCCCTTATACCGACCCACTTACCTCTATTCATAATCTGAACTGTCTATGTTTTTCACTGTTGACACTCTGAGGTGTCAACATTTTAACCGCTCCCATATATGTGTGTGCTTGTATGTGTGTGCAACAATTGACAATACTGAATACTCATTTGTTTGATAATATTAATTGCAGCCTCTTTTTTGCAAATGTTTGTAGAATATGTGGTTTGCCAAAAAAATGCAAGTAGGTTTCAATTAGGGTGGGTGTGTGTGTTTATGTGTGTACAAGTTTTGGGGGTTACAGTTAGGGTTAGTGTCAGGTAAGGGGATAGTTTAACTGTGTTGCTTGTGGCTTGGTGTGTGTGTGTGTGTGTGTGTGTGTGTGTGTGTGTGTGTGTGTGTGTGTGTGTGTGTGTGTGTGTGTGTGTGCGCGTGTGTATGTGTGTCTATGTTCTGTGTCTGAATAGTGATACTGTTATGGAAAAGGCTTTTCTTAAGGTAATGTGCAAGGCTGGGAGTTGGTGTGGCTCAGGGGTAGGGGTAGGGTTAGGGTTAGCACAGTTTGCACAGCATTGTGGGAAAGGGTAAGGTCTTTAGTAGCCTGTTAAAGTTATAGACACCAGGCTGACTATATCCTACTGGTGTTAGTCCTTAAAGTGGTGGACATGGAACTTATAGTCTCAGAACAGTATCCTAACAACTTGTGTGATGCAAATAAGGACAACTTTGGAAAGTAAGGAGCTGAAGGCCTGTACTCTTATAACTGACTGCATACCAACAACATACAACCTTTTTCAGCTGTCATACTAAATCTAATAGAACTGCCCACTAGTCATTACGGTGTACCAACCTTCTACCACTATTTTTTGTTGCAAAATGCTAAAGATTCCACTATATTTCACTCTCTATGTGATGTATACACATTCAACGAAATACTTTAAAAGGCTTTCAACAAGATACAGAAATGACTAGGCAGTTCAAGTTTGCTGCAAAAACAAATCCAATGGTTTTCTTAAACCTGTCATCTGCTATCATTTCTCATAACCTCTGCCTGTCTGCCTTACTTGATATGACTACAGAAAATATAAATGATTTATAAGGGCTTCTCCACTGTTATCCAATGAACTGTCACTCAGGCATCATTTACATACTTCTGTTGGAGTGAAACAAAAAGATTACTGTAGATTGCAGAACACCATTTTGGTGATGTTTCTCCTTTCCCTAATGTTAAATATCTGTGGAGATGGTACAACTGTTATCAAGATAAATTGGGAAACACTTTATGATCTGAAGTTCTAGATAACCAAAAAAGGATAAGAAAAACAATTTAAGTATTACTATTGCAACAACTGTTATATGGAGCTGTTGTGTTGACAAAATACATATCAGTGTTCTGAATAAACTAAGGGCAATGTAAAAACAGTAATTCATAGTTTGCAACAAATTCTCTGCAAAAGACATCACTGTCTCACTGCGAAAGAGATGTATACTATACAGCAACCTCTCAGAGCCTTCCCATGGGGAACGTGGCCATTCTGGCCATCAGTATGTGCCATGTGCTGGTTTGGTGTGAGGGTGATCACTGACCATGAGTGGGAGTGTTACTCTGCTGCTTCAAGTTTTTACTGATTGTTTGTACCTATTATGCTACTGATCAACAAAGTATTTATATGTAGTATGTCTCTGACTTCTTGGATTGATAATAATTTTAAATATATATATATATATATATATATATATATATATATATATATATATATATATATATAAATATATATAGATATATATATATATATATATATATATATATATATATATATATATATATACACAGTGGATATAAAAAGTGTACACACCCCTGTTATACTTGCCAGGTTTTTGTGATATAAAAAAATGAGACCACAATAAATCATTTCAAAACTTTTCACACCTTTAATCTGACCTATAACCTGTACAATTCAATTGAAAAACAAGCAAATCTGTTAGGGGAAAAATATAAAAAATAAAAAATGTACAATAGACTGGTTGCGTAAGTGTGCACACCCTTAAAACTAATACTTTGTTGAAGCACCGTTTGATTTAATTACAACATTCAGTCTTCTTAGGTAGGAGTCTATCAACATGGCACATCTTGACTTGGCAATGTTTGCCCACTCTTCCTTGTAAAAGCACTCCAAATCTGTCGGATTGCAAGGGCATCTCTTGTGCACAGACCTCATCAGGTCACCCCACAGATTTTCTATTGGATTTAGGTCTGGGCTCTGGCTGGGCCATTCCAAAACTTTAATTTTCTGCTCTAAGATGGCCTGTCCTTCCATGTGAAGCATTCCCAGACACTTGTGGCAGCTCACAGAGCTCCACTTCTGTGCTGCAGGATGCAGGGATCATGCCTCCTTATGTGCATGCACAAAGGCAGCACATGTCACAGGCTCATGATCCATGAGTGTGTCACGTACTGCTCATGCTACGTCACCCAAGTGGCAAGTGAAATCCACTTCCCTCTCCAAGGATGAGGGAGCTGATACTGGCCACTCAATTCCATATTCTCTCACCAGCACCTACAGGCACAAAAGAAAGGAACACTTTTTTAAATGTTCTTGGCATTACTGTACATATAGCATGGCTCATGTTTGTGCCTCTGTGCCACACATCACATTAGAACTTTGTTTAGAAGCATAATAAATAATTTTTTTATGTGTCAGCATGTGTCTATGACCATGCTACTGCTGCCGAGTTTACGCTTGGTACCTTAGTTCATGCTTCTATATGCTATAAATCATTCCTACTACACTATTTTAGGCACCTTCATATATACCTTGACTTTTAGTGGCATGCAACTGCCCTTTTCTACTTAGTTCACATTATTAGTATAGTTGTGAAATGCATAGCACTTTTATATAGAAATTCTTCTACAGAGCAGCCACGTGCACTGTAGACTAGCTTTATGAATCTTCCAGTTAACTCTTGACTCAAAACAATGATTTTTGCACCATTTTTGGCTCCCCACAGTTAACCATTAGCTGCTCCTAGTGACTTCTCCTCATTCACAGGGTATATCAGACCAAAGTAACTTTCCCTAGATTATCTTTGACCTATGCTTGATGCAGGGGAGGACATTGAAGCACCCTAGCACCCTGGCCAGTGACACGCTGCTGTTGAGGAATGTTTTTGCTCTTAAAGTTCTGTCCCCTTCTTGCACTTATCCTGTCCCTGGGAAAGATGTGCAATGGGCTACCTGGTATCAAAGGTATAAGTCCAGTTTGAGCCAGGAAAGAGACCCAAAAAAAAAAAAAAAAGGACTGAAGGCCACCTTGTTGAACAAAAAGGAAACAAAAAGGAAGGAGGGACAACTTAAATTATACTAGTAATTATAGCTAGAAACATTTTATTCCTAAACTGTGCAGAAAAACAATATGAATGCCCTAAGATCAGCACTGTATACAATCTTAAATAAAAAATACTGACTTTATGTATATTTTGCAGTCTAGTGAAAATTGGACTCAGCATTTACACATGAACAACCTGATTTTTATCAATACATAAGGTATAAGCACACCTCTCAACTGTCCAGAATTTCAAAGAATGTCCAGTTTTTTGCCTCATGTTTTCAGTCTGTTATGAAGTTTATGGTCTTCTGGTAAATCACTGAAAACTGAAGTCACTAAATTATGACAGTCATTTGAGTTTTAGACTTCATATTCTTCAGAAAATGTATGCTAATGTAAAACATGTTATTATAGAAACCTTCTAAGTTTATAAGAGCAATATTTAAATATTTAAAATGTCCCTTGGGCCTTTATTCCTCCATTATTTCTGTTTTGTACAGAATTCTTGCATTGAAAGGTTGAGAAGCTTTTCTGGATCATTTTCTAGCTATCTATAGACTTGGGGCTATATAATCAATCAATTAAACAACTGAAGGCAAAGCTCATCATACACTGAGAATGCACACCATGCAGGGTAGAAGGTTGCTAGTTTACCAGTTTATAATGCAGCAGTACTGCAGTAGCACTCACTCCTCACATGCACTGTGGTGGCTGCATGGCCAAGGCCAAGTCAAGTGGTTTAAGGGCTAAGAAGAATAGCCCAGCTTTGTTTTTTTTTTAGTTAATTTTTTTTCTTAACTTAGTGAGTTGCACTTCTGTCACTCTTTTTTTCAGTACATCTTCTGAGGATTCTGCTCTTTTGTCTCTCAGCTCTGCTAAATAATAGGCAAGGAAGTCCCCCAGGCTCTCAGACATTGGTCCTATCTCATGATCCCAGTAAAAATAATAGAAGGAGCAAAATAAAATAAATAATGCTATAGTACACTTTAACATTATTTCTTTGGCACTCTGGAAAAAGTAAGCTTTTTAAGCCTTTTAAACTTAATAAAAAGTTGCAAGTCAGATTTAACCTTAAATTTTTGTTGCTGCTGTTGCTGTTGTAGGTGCCAAATAAAAATTCCTTTTAACTTGCTTGCACCATACTGTCCGCTGCATCCAGTAATCCAATCAAAAGCCTGTGGGGCAGTGCCTGAGGCTCAACTCTTATGTAAAAATGTAAGAATGAATGAACATACACCCAATATAAAGCTGAAAGAGGGCAGAAAGCAGTCAGGAACATAGAAACTTCAAAAAAGTAAGCAAAATGGCACTTTGCCTTTGGTTAAAGAAAAAAAATAAAAACATTCCAGTGAATTTTGCACCTGCTCCAAGCTGGCACCTTGAGCAGCTTCCCATTTTGCTCCAGCCTTTGTGTGCTACTGGCTGGTCAATCAAATAGGTATCAGCCAGTAAAATAGCACTTCATCATCTCTTCATACCTCTCAGTCACCGTCAGTGTACTACAAGGCTCTATCCTTGGTCTCTATGTCTTTAACATTCTCACCAACACTTTCTACACCTTCACACAACAGGCCTCCCTAATACAGTATGCAGATGACTCCGCACTCATTTGCACATCTGACAGCATGACACACCTCCAAAAAAATTACTCAGGAAGCTTTAACAACAACTGAAACATAGCTTTGTAATTCACAACTCATGCTCAACCCTAAAAAAACACAAACTATTACTTTTTTTTACTCAAATCCCTCCTCCATGAAGAAACAAAATGTAATGTCCTCTCTACAATCATTGAAGTCACTCTCATAGCAAATTATTAAGGATGATAATGGGTGATAATCTGAACACAGCACTTTACACTTGCCACTGTTTATCTCTTCCCACACTTCTTTATGGTGCTCCTATCCTTACTAACCTTCAGGCATCAATCAAAACCTGAGCAATGCTATAACAAAGTTGCTAAATTTTCAGCAAATACCCCTTTCAGAACCTATCACTGTATAGCACTAAAAAGCTTAAATTGGTTATAACTACTCTATCAACTAACATACATAGCTTCTTACCGCCTATCCTATAACATTATCCACAGTACATCTGCTTGCACAGCACTAGATAACATTCTACACAACTATGTTCCTAGCTGGTCATAATAATCCAATGACCAAAAACTCCTGTCTGTTCAGAAACCTATCAAATCTGTTGGGCATTGTCTGTACTCATACCATATTGCTAAAGTATGGAACTTCTTATCGCTATCCATTAGGTCAATATCCTCCCTCCCATCCTTCAAAACCATTCTGAAAGACGTCCTAGGCAAAAGATGGTTCTGTTCTTGCTCAACACCAGGATTAACCGTATCCCTAAATATGGACAAATACCTCACATCTCTTTATTCTCCCTTCTTTGCTCACTTCCTAAATGATGTCAATTTTTTTCTCCTGGTGTTCTTCCAAAATATACCATAAGTCTGCTTTTTTCTCACTTCATAGTACAATTTCTGTTTGTATTATACTAACTTATCTTTAATTTCCCAGTAAACTGGCTAAAATGTCTCTAACTATTAAGCCATTGTCATATAACTTATATCTTAACCAATGTTTTCATATTATGTCTAATTTGGTATAATTTTATAAACTGTATTTTTGGAATTATTTTTAAAGACTGGAAAATTATTGTTCTTAAATGTTTTGTAATGCTTTGGACCTTTTCTCCATGGGCCTCTGTTGAAAATGGGATCCTACCCAGTCGAACTTTCCCAGTAATCAAATGTCAATAAATAAATAAATATTATCCTGCCTCCACTGTGACTTAGCCACAGTTATTCCCACCTGAAGATAACATCCTCCACACATCCCCAGACTCCACCAAGAATCAGCCTCTAGGTATGTCCAAGTGCACATGCCCACCACCCAGCATTGGCATTGCCTTCATCCCCTGCCTGTGCTAGCAAGTGCCCAAGTTGCTAATCAAACTTGGGTTGCTTGGGTTACAGTCAGGGCTTTATCCTCATATGCAATTTGTGCAGACCTCAAAACAATGACTTGGTGGTCTGCCTTCAACTTTTCAACATATTGTGTTTTTTGCTGTTCAGCAGACTCTCTCTCACCTTACACAGTACCTGATTAATAGCCTTGGTTATGGTCAGTCAGTGCTGTCCTTCAATAACACCTTCATGTTTTACCACTACCTCGACCAACCAAGATGTATACTATACAGCAACCTCTCAGAGCTTTCCCATGGGGAACGTGGCCATTC
This sequence comes from Protopterus annectens, assembly GCF_019279795.1. NCBI lineage: Eukaryota > Metazoa > Chordata > Ceratodontiformes > Protopteridae > Protopterus > Protopterus annectens. Next base: position 1,463,775,595 of record NC_056728.1, on the reverse strand, counting down.
TGGCCATCAGTATGTGTCATGTGCTGGTTTGGTGTGAGGGTGATCACTGACCATGAGTGGGAGTGTTACTCTGCTGCTTCAAGTTTCCTATTATGCTACTGATCAGCAAAGTATTTATATGTAGTATGTCTCTGACTTCTTGGATTGATAATAATTAAAAAATATATATGTATATATATATATATATATATATATATATATATATATATATATATATATATATATATACAGTGGATATAAAAAGTGTACACACCAGGTTTTTGTGATATAAAAATGAGACCACAATAAATCATTTCAAAACTTTTCTCACCTTTCATCTGACCTATAACCTGTACAATTCAATTGAAAAACAAACAAATCTGTTAGGGGAAAACTATAAAAAATAAAAAATGTACAATAGACTGGTTGCATAAGTGTGCACACCCTTAAAACTAATACTTTGTTGAAGCACTATTTTGATTTAATTACAACATCCAGTCTTCTTAGGTAGGAGTCTATCAGCATGGCACATCTTGACTTGGCAATGTTTGCCCACTCTTCCTTGTAAAAGCAATCCAAATCTGTCAGACTGCAAGGGCATCTCTTGTGCACAGACCTCATCAGGTCACCCCACAGATTTTCTATTGGATTTAGGTCTGGGCTCTGGCTGGGCCATTCCAAAACTTTAATTTTCTGCTGGTGAAGCCATTCTTTTGTTGATTTGGATGTATGCTTGGGGTCATTGTCTTGTGGAAAGGTGAAATTCCTCTTCATCTTCAGCTTTCTAGCAAACGCCTGAAGGTTTTAGGCCAAAAGTGACTGGAATTTGAAACTGTTCATAATTCCCTCCACCTTGACTAAAGTCCCATTTCCAGATGAAGAAAAGCAACCCCAAAGCATGATACTGCCACCACCATACTTCACTGTGGGGATTGTGCTCTTTTGGTGATGTGAAGTGTCGTTTTTGCGCCAAATGTACCTTTTGGAATTGTGGCCAGAAAGTTCAACCTTGGTCTCATCAGACCATAACACATTTTCCCACATGCGTTTGGGAGACTTAATGTATTGTTTTGCAAATTTTAGCTGGGCCTGGATGTTTTTCAATGTAAGATAAGGCTTTTTTGTCTTGCAACCCTACCCCATAGCCCAGACATATTGAGAATACGGGAGATTGTTGTCACATATAGTACACAATCAGTGTACTACATGTGACAATTCAGAAATTCCTGCAGCTCCTTCAGTGTTGCTGTAGGTCTCTTGGCAGCTTCCCTGACCAGTTTTCATCTTGTCTTTTTATCAATTTTGGAGGGGTGACCAGTTCTTTGCAACATTACTGTTGTCTCATATTTTCTCCACTTTTTGATGACTGTCTTCACTGTGTTCCATGGTATATCCAATAATGTGGAAATTTTTTTGTATCCTTCTCCTGATTGATACCTTTCAACAATGAGATCCCTTTGATGCTTTATAAGCTCTCTGCAAACCATGGCTTTTGCTGTAGCAGGCAACTGAGTAAATGTCAGGAAAATCCCACTAAGACAGCTGAACTTTATTTAGGGTTAATCAGAATCTCTTTAATTGATGGCAGGTGTGTACCCAAGAAGATTGAATGCTGTAATTAAATCAAAAGGTGCTTCAACAAAGTATTAGTTTAAGGGTGTGCTCACTTATGCAACCGGCTTATTGTACATTTTTTCTTTTTTATAGTTATTCCCCTAACAGAGTTGTTTGTTTTTCAATTGAACTGTACAGGTTATAGGTCACACTAAAGGTGGGAAAAGTTTTGAAATTATTTAGTGTGGTCTCATTTTTTTATATCACAAAAACCTGGCATTTTTAACAGGGGTGTGTGTACACTTTTTATATCCACTGTATACACATATTTCTGTCTTTAGTTTGTATGTATATTTCTACTGCATTGTACAAAAATTTCTGTTAATCAACTGAAAATGTCTAATGTCAGATATTGTTAACTTGTTGTCTATTTGCCATGTGGCCAAGTTTGTGGCTGAAAATAATCCTTAGATCAGTAATTATACCCAGTTAACAAATGTGAAATAAATAAAGTCCAATTAGGCTACAGAATGAAGCTCCAATTTTCTATTTTTTCCCAGACAATCTACATGTTATCATAGCTGTATAAGAAATATAGTCATTTGGTACAGAACAATATGTGAGTCACAGCTGTAAAGAAGGCACATCTCCAGCTTAATGCTAGCACAGTTTATACAGTGTTGCATATCAGTAGAAAACAGCACTGGATATATGTGTTATAGGTTGTAGGCAATAGGACAATATAATCAAGCAACATACATAACACTAAGTAACTGGCAATCTGTTCACATCACAATTAAGTCAAACACATCACAGCATAGGAACAGCTTTCGGAGAAGTGCCTACCTTCCATGTATATGACTCTTACTAATGTCTATATATGTCTAGTGTAAATCCAACAGTGTAGGAGTGTGCAAAACTGCATGGAGTGCACACTTTAAAACGTGTTTCCCTAGAAAATGCCACATTAAAAATGCAGTTTTATAAATGCAGTAGGAAAGGATGAGTTGTGTGTTGAACATATTAAGCTTGGTCACTGCACTGCACTATGTGCTTCAGTTAAAACAAAGAGATATATAGTCAGAACCTACTGCTTTATGTTTTGTGAAAACACAATTCTTTCTCGATGAATTACACGGGCATGCAGTACCAGAAAGGAGGAAACAGCGAATGTTCCAGCAATACAAATATAACAAAAGCAAGGCAAACGAATCGTATTTATGATTTAAACATTTTTTATTAGGTTTCATTGAGATCTTCTGCATTTTCTGTAGCAAATCTCAGTAAACTTGACAGCTATTTTTTTTAATTTCAGCACTAACTTGGCACACAGTGGTGCAAACATGTTTATCCCACACCTCTATTACAGAACTAAAACCCTCACTAGATGTTTAAAGACTCCAGTGGGGCAGGATATCATTGCTCTTTTTTTTCACCTGAGAAACAGCAAGAAACAGCAACATTACAGGAGAGGGAGTTTTTCTAAAGAACACCACATTTTACTTATTTGGTGCAATACAATGTGTATAGTTTATGGCTACTCAGATAATACGTCACATAGAAGTAGTAGTAACTAGCTCCTGTCATAGGCACTGCTATTTGCTGGTTAGATGGGCAACCATTAACAGACGCAAAGCATAGGTCACTTTAGTTGCAAGTCTTGCTCTATCTTTTTCCCTTGCTCTTCTAAGATGGATATTTCTCTGGAAATGTGAACCTCCAGTTAACTAGTTAATCTGTCACATAAGAGCTGAAAATCCTTCTTGCCCCAGTAAACTCTTAGGTATCTTGGTCATACATTACAAAGACTATCAAGCCACATAATTTTCTTTCCTTCATCCTAAATTCTCAGTCTGCTGATCTTGATTTAAGTATGTACCTGAGCCTATCTGCTTTTATAAACATTAACTAACAGTGCCACATACCGGCTCCTGGATTGCACATACTTCTCTTCTCCTGATCTATCTTGAAACCCCTTTCTATTCTTTCTTGGGATCATTAAAGTACTTTTCCAAGTACCACTGCAACTAAGCCATGGCAATGTAAGCATTTCTATATATTTTTCCTACAACACGTAACTTAGCTCTGAAAGCAGCTATACTTTTTTCTTACCTGCTTACTTTTTCTTTTAATTGAATGGCTTTAAATCAAAATTCATCTAGCTAATCAACATTTCCATTTTTATGATAGCCAGTCAAAACTTTAACATGTCCACAAGTCAAGGAATATGGATAATGAGTGTCCTTGAGCATACCTTAATTACACTGCCTTTTCTGTATACAGATGTTCATGGTGTACTGCTACTAGGAGATGTTACCATGAACTTTGTTCATCATTGGACATATAAAAACAAACTACATTTGAACCATTCTTTCAGAAACTATTCACCATCCTTGCATACATTTTTTATATATATTGTATCTGTCTCAGGGTCATGGGAAGCCACAGCCTCTTCCAATAAGGAATGGGCAAAGAGAAGGAACTACTCCTAGATGGGATGCCAGTCTATCACAGAACATATTCAAATGCACATCACACACACACACACACACACACACACGCATGCACGCACGCACGCACACACACATACACACTCACACACACACACACACACACACACGCACACGCACACGCACACGCACACACACACACACACACACACACACACACACACACACACACACACACACACACACACACACACACACACACACACACACACAAATAAAAGCATTTCCAATTCACGTATCTGTATGACATGGAGATGTAAAAGAAAACCATTGTCTGTACTATCTATATCAGGACTAGAATGATCTCAGATTGGCACTAGCTGAATCCAGATAAGCAAGGCATATTGATGGTGGAATGTGGGCACTGCAAGCTAAATAAGTGGTGCACTTACCCTTCTGGTCTAATGGTTTTGGGAGTTGGTGATGGCACACTGATTCAGTCATATCAGTTTAAGGAGCTCATTCATTCTCACTGAAAACCTGAGATTTACCTTTCTACTGTCAGTCATCAAATACATGGAATTTCACTCCTCCATTAGTGGAGTTGACCTCTAGCAATTTCCATTGACATTGCCATCTTTCTTCATGTAATTTTCAGATTAAATTACTGCAATACTCTAAACAACCTGGACCTTTAATAGTAAAAATGCAATCTTACTAGCAAGCAGAAGGAGTTGATTCTGATAAAGCTGTGACAGAAGGACAAAGTAATTAAACTGTGAGACAGCAGAGTGTGTGTGGAGAATGACTACTCATTGTACACCAGGCAGAAGTGGAATACATTTATTCCATTATCTAGGGAAGCAGGCCTGGAGGAACAAAAACATTTTTTGATGAAGTACATGCTAAGGAAGAAATACAAAAGTTTGTCCAACAAAAAAGTGAGCTGTGAAACAGAAGGAGATTCTGCTTCTTGTATTTCTGGTAATAAAGACCACAGAGAGACTGTGCCAGTGAAACCTTTTCCAGTGTTTCAACAGAAAATGCTTGAGAGAGGGAAAAAGCACAGGAGTTGACTAGAAGAATCGCTGGTGCACTGGAGATGAAGCAGAGACAGGGTTTGGGAGATGGAGATAAACAGGAATAGAACAAGAAAATCTGGAAATATTGGACTTGTTTGGAATTTGTTAAATTTATAGGGGACTCTAAAGCATATGCCCTACTTCATGTCATTAATATTCAGAAAAATAATCAGGAGAGGGGAACATAAGGTAGAGAGTTAACTGTAAGTAAAACAAAATATTTTCTTAACAGTATTACTTAAGTGGTGCATTATTTTCTCTGCATGATATAAAGTAATATTTTCAGTATTTTTAAGTGTAATGAGGACAGTAATGTAAATAGGCGCTTTTGTTTACTCTTTTTGTTTCTTTTTCCCTTCTTCTCTTTTTCTCCTTCTTCAGTTTTAAGAAATGTAGGCATTGCAATGTAAAAAAAGGCTATGGTTAAAAGAGCATAACAAAAGAAAAATTAGTGTGCTTTTCTCATTCATGCATAGGGGAATGACTGGGTTAAGACCATTAGATTTATAAAGTAACAAGTTTTAACAGAAAGAAAGTAAATGAAAAAGAATATTGAATATTATAAGGTATTTTTTCTAGTAGACAGTCCTGTATTTGGTTCTCATTTCACTCTCAGGCAATCTGATAAAGAAAATGTTTTCTGAAAACATGTAAGTGTTTTCCCAGCTGAGAGAGCTCTAAAGCTAAGGTAAAACCAGACAGCACTTAATAAAATCACAGGCTGTACCAAGCATCTTAGCATGGATAATCATTCTTTCTTTATGTTTAGATTGAGTCAGTATGTGTGGTTGTCAGTTTGGAACATTTGTTCCTATTAAGAGTCAAAACTTCAGTATTTGAAGATGGACATAGTTTTGTGTGCTATTATTAAGTTAGTAGGTTTTAGGGGGGTATTGTGTGTGTGTGTGTGTGTGTGTGTGTGTGTGTGTGTGTGTGTGTGTGTGTGTGTGTGTGTGTGTGTGTGTGTGTGTGTGCGTGTGTGTGTATTTTTATTTGAGGGTTTTCAATAAAATGAAAGGTTCTGCAAAATGTGACATAGGCTCAAATGGAGATGACAAGAAATAGTTGTATACAAGATTAACCTGCCAAACAGTGCACGCATGTAACACAAATGTTGGAACTAGACATTTAACAAAAAAGCTTTTATACATAAAAGTGGGAATAATAATCCCTCAAGAATGATAATTTCTATAATGTCTTTAAACATTAATGGTCTCACAGATAAATACAAAAAAGAAAGAGTAGTAAACTATATTAAAATGTAGAGTGCAAATAGCTATGCTACAGGAGACATACTTGGAAAGAACTGAACATGTCAATTTGATAAAAAAAAGGTTTAAAGGATAGTTATTCAGTAGAATACCTGGGGCAAAGGAAGAGAAGAGTACTGATATGAATTTCAAGAGGAGCTCCAATGGTAATAGAAGAGGAAAAAAGACAATAATGGTAGATTTGTAACACTAAGGGGCTATCGGTAAGGGAGGATTACACTGACATGTATTTATATTCCACCTAAAACTGCTATAATGGAGCTAAAGAAAATTTGGGAGAAATAATCAGCTATCAGTAAGGAATATTACTTATAGGTGGGGACTGGAATTTGATTTGCAACTATGAAGATGTGTCTGGGGGCCCAGAAAGGGAAATATAGCAAAGGAGGGTAGATTTCTAAAGACTGTTATGAGACTATTTGGCATGGAAGATGTGAATTCAGAACTAGGAATTTGGAGTGAATTTTCATATTAATTCCCAATATACAAAAACTATCCTAGGATAGACATAATTTACATTTCACAGGAACATCTGCATGTAATTGAAGGTCTTGATATGCATTCAGTAACTATTTCAGCTCATGTGCCAATAATAACTAAAACAAAAACACAGAGTAATGAAATAAAAATGAGACACTGTTGCTTTCCCACCTATCTGTTGAAAAGAGAGGAATTTAAGGAATGGGTAGTAGAAATTATTCAAGAGATATAAGAGAAGATAGAAACTTCTTCTGAAAATATAACTAGGAAGTGGGGTAAAATTTAAGTGGAATTTAAAACTAGGGTGGAAATAAAAGAAAGGAAAATATGGTTAAGAAGTAACAAGAATTATTTAGAGGGGACTGAGAAATATTAAAGTACTGCAAAATAAGGGGAATCTCACAGAATAAGAAGAGGAGCAACTACAGAATGCTAAACAGAAAATAAGGGATTAGCTTGATAATATGCATGAGTTTAGAAAGATTGCTGTTAAGTAACTGTTGTTTGATGATAACTCTAGAACACATAAACTTTTGCCACAATGACTCAGGCAACAAAAAGTAGAAAAGGCTGTCGACAAGCTTAGGGAGACTATAACAATGGATCCTGTAGACATATCAGAAATATTTTGGAAATTCTATGAAAGTCTGTATAAAGCAGATCATCATCATCAGCTCCCTTTTTCCCATTTTTTCTACATGGGGTCAGGGTATCATGTTAACTGTCGCCAACTCTCTTGATTCAGTGCCACACTCCTGCCTTCTTCAACACTCATGCCTAACTGTTGCAGACCTTCTTTCACACAATCCATCCACCTCTTTTCTAGATGTTCTTGCTTTCTCTTACCTTCTCTTACATTCTTCCTGTCTGTCCCAAATCTTCTTCACCAGATTGTCTTCTGCTTTTCTGCACAAGTGCCCAAACTACCGTAATCTGCTCTCTTTGATCTTTTCTGCAATTGGAGCTACTTTGGCTTCTGCTCTTATGTCCTTATTTCTTCGTCTGTCTCACAGTGTGTATCCTACCACCCTTCTCAGGCACTTCATTTCCATCAACTCTAGCTTCTTCAACTGTTCTGCCTTAACTGCCCAGATTTCTGTACCATACAGTAGTACTGGTCACACCACTGTCTTGCACACCTTACTTTTCAGCTTCTTTGGCATTCTTCTGTCATAGACTACACCTGACAGTCTATGCCAGTTGGCTGCAGACCCTCTGATTCTAGCTTTGACCTCTTCATTCAGGCTTCCCTTCTCCAAAACCACCCCTCCCAGATACTTGAAGCTGTTTACCTGTTCCACTATCTTCCCTTCTATCTCTATTCTCAGCTTCTTCTGAGTTTCACAATTTGCTGCCTTTACCATTGTCTTATCTGTGCTTAGTTTCATCCCATGTGCTTTCAGTTTTGCATTCCATTATCCTTTGCTGAAGTTCTTGCTCAGAGTCTGCCTGTAATGCCACATCGTCAACATACAGCAACTTTGTTGATCTGTTACCTCAGACCTGTTTGCTAATGTAGTCCATCACCAGTATGAATAACAGTGGGCTCAGAGCTGGACCCTGTTGTACACCCACTCCCACTGGGAACCTCTCTGTGAGGCTGAACACTGTTCGTACTTGAGTCACTGGGTCCTTGTACATAGCCTGCACTAATTCTACCAATGTTTCTGGGAGTTCAAACCACCACAGTACTGCCCAGATCAGCTTTCTTGGGACCTTGTCATATGCTTTCTCCAAGTCTAGGAATGTCCAGTTGGACTCCTTCCTCATCTCTAGCTTCTTCTCAAGTATCTGTCTCACTGCAAACATCAGGTCAATTGTGCTGCATCCTGATCTGAAACTGAACTGCTCATCTCCCATCTGACATTCTACTACTCTGTGTAGCCATTTATCAATCACCCTCTCTAGAGCTTTCATGCAGTGTGATAGGAGTTTGACTGCTCTGTACTGCCCACAGTTGTGGATGTCCCCTTTGTTCTTGTACACTGGCACGAGTATGCTTATTCTCCAGTCATCTGGAATATGCCTTTCTCTCCACACTGCTATTAGCACCCTCAGGAGCTATTTCTCCCCTATCTCACCCAGCATCTTTATCACATCTGCTGTAACCTCATCTGAGCCTGCTGCTTTCCCTGACTTCATCTTCCTTAGTGCTGTTCTTACTTCTTCTAGGGTGGGCTCCTCTTCTTCTCTCATTGTACTCTGTTTCTGGGGCAGTAGAGCTTCTGTGGGGTTTTCTTCATTCAGAAGCTGCTGGAAATACACCTTCCACCTGCCTTTGATGTCCTGTCGACTGGTGAGCAGGTTGTTGCTGGCTTCCCTTATGAAGGGTGTCTGACTATCTTCTTTATCTTTCTGTCTTTGCCTTGCAACCTGATATAGTTTCTTTGTGCCACTTAATGAGTCACTTTGCAGAAGTTGGTAGAGTGCCTCTGATGCCCTCTTCTTTGGTATTGCATCTTCTTTCTTAGCTTCTTTGTTAGCCATCCAGTAGTCCTTCCTAGCCTGGTCAGTCTTTTCTATCTCCCACTTCTTCCTGCACTCCTTCTTTCTTTTGATGACTTCCTGGACTTCTGCGTTCCACCATCAGCTTCCATGTACCTTATTTCCATACATGGCTTGGCCACATATCTTTTCGTCAATCTTAACACATGCTGTTTAGGTGCTTCCATTCTTGTTCATCTCCACCTATTTCCTCCTCTTCTTGGTGTTCTAGAGTCCTGAGTAATTCCTTGAACTGCTGTACTTTTTCTCCAGTCAACTTCCAGGTCCTCAGCCTGGTCTCTGTTGACCTTAGAGTCTTCTCTGACCACTGCTTGCAGCTGATTGTGGCAACTAGTGGTTTATGCTGTGGGCCAACAATTTCACTGGGGATGACTTTGCAATCAAGGATCCTACCCCAGTGCCTTTTCTTTACTTGGAGGAAGTCTACCTGAGTTGCATGTTGGCTACTCTTGTATGTGATCTTGTGACTGTCTCTCTTTCTGAACCATGTGTTGGCTACTATTAAGCCATTTGCCAGACAGAAGTCTAGAATGGCTTCTCCTTCTTTATTCCTGTTGCCACACCCATGTGGACCCAGGCAGTGCTTATATCCTGTTCTGTCTGCCCTGATATGTACATTCAAGTCACCCATTATCAACACCAATTTATGTTGTCCTGCTTTATCTAGTAGGTCCTACAATTGCTGTCTGAATGCACTCTTTTCCTCACTATCACAACTCTGCTGTGGGGCATAGGCTGATATTATGAATACTGCCCTATCATTACACTGGAGTCTGATTGCCATGAGTCTGTCATTAATTCTGATGATATCCCTCACTGCCTTCTGAAGCCTCTCTCTCACCACAATTCCTACACCATTTCTAGCCTGTCCCCCTCCTGAGTAGTAGAATCTGGATCCCAAGCCAAATTGCTTTGCTGGACTGTCCTTATAGGATGTCCAGCCTCCTCCGTATCATCATGTCATCCACTTCCATGCTGCATCCTGTCAGTGAACCTACATTAAGTGTAGCAATTCTCAGTTCATGTTTGGCAAGTTGGTTGGTTTCACATCCAGCTTTCACTCAGTAGCGCTATCTCAGGTAACCCAGTCTGGGCAACTAGACACCAGCCAGTCAGTAGCTTATTAACCCAGGGCTGCTGGGTTTTATGGCGGGCACACACAGGCCAATAGGGGCACGTATACCCCTCCCACCATTAGCATGGGTCTCTGGCACAGGTTGGAGTAGGCCGAATCCTCAATCCACTTATCACCAGTAACTACCCATGCCCATTTTGGCAACATTAATCTACATGACCGAATCACCTAGAGCCATATTTTACACCATTGAGTGGCTAGCCCTGCCACGGCGCCCAGTCTGTGATCCGTGTTCTCCTATCTTTAGGATACTGCACACCACAGTAGATGCCCACAGTAGTTGGTCTGTACAACTCTGCCCCCTATAGAGCACCATGTAGAGTCTGTGCCCTATAAAGCAGAGAAATATGGAAATCAAGAAAAGGTACAAAAGGAAGTGTTTATGGAAGAATTAAATATGCCAAGGTCAGAGGTATATGAGGCTCGATTACTAATGGTTAGGAAAGAAGGAGATGAGATAAAAATGGTGATATGCAACCAATCTACAGGAAAGTCCCCAGGAATAGATGGTATTCCTGTGGATGTTTAGAAGCTAGGAGGGAAAAAATGATAAAGATCTGGAAGGTTTTGTTTAACACTGTTTTAAGAGGACGAGAAGTACCAACATCCCGGAAGAAAGTGATGGTAGCTGTAATAATACCTAAAGAGAGTAAATAGCCATCAGATCCAGCTTCATAAAGGCCTACTTCAATACTAAATCATGATTATAAAGTGTTTATGTCTATAATGTCTAAAAGAATGGCAAAAGTGATGCCAAAATTGACAGATATGGATCAATGTGGTTTTGTGGAGGGGAAGCAAACATTTGACAACATAAACAGAACAGTGATGATCCAGAGGGAATCAGAATGTAAGAAAATACCACTGTTGTTGATGGGTCTTAATGCAGGGAAAGCATTTAACAGAGTAAGATGGGATTTTTTGAGAAGAACAATGGAAGCATCTGCATTCCCTGATAAAATTATAAGGACAATTAAGAGGATATATGAAGGATCGGAGGCGAAAATTAAAGTGGGTGGGGACCTCTCTGATAATCGCTGCCTGAGCAGAGGAACCAGACAGGGGTATCCTTTCTCCCCTTTGTTATTTGCATTATATTTAGAACCACTGGCAAAGAAAATAAGGGACTCAGAAATTCAAGGATATAATTGGTATGGTAGTCAAGAAATGCTGGATCTGTTTGCAGATGACATTATTTTATACCTGACAAAACCCGAAAGAGACATTACAGTTCTGTAGAACATACTGAAACAGTTTCAGACCTTTTGGGATACAAAATGAATGAAGCTAAAAGGAACAGCAATAAATAATGTACCAACATACAATTTGGCTCAGCATTATCCATATTTATGGGGACATGATAAAATGAAGTATTTAGGGGTATGGATTAAAAATGATACGGGTGTGGCAGATAATGATATGTGAGAAGAGACTAAATAAAAGATAATACAAAAACTGAGAAAATATAAGCTCTGTTATATGGATATCAATAGTAAGATACAAGCAGTAAAAATGTTTTTAGTCCTTTTAGTTTTATACACAGGTCAGGCATATTTTCATCAACCAGAAGAGAAGTTGTGGATAACAATTATTAAAGAGCTGAATGATTTTATCTGGGAGGGGAAGATTGCAAGAGTCAAGTGGGATAAGCTTATTCTTCCAACAGAACAGGGCGTATTGGGATTACCTGGGTTGAAGAGGTATTTCAGAGCAACACAGTTAAGGCTCCTATACATAGCACAAGCAGCAAACTATAATTCAAAGTGGAAAGAGATGATGATGAAACAGTAACATGCAGAGACTGGAATTTTGGATGCAGACCTTTAAGGAAAACAACAATAATCCTACAAAATATTACACAAAATATATACAAAAATATAAATATTATATTCATAAAGTAGCAGAAGATCTTCTAAGAACTAAGCTAACACAAGAATGGAGAAAGGAGATTTTGCTGATAGGGATGACTGCAATTAGGGATACAGACAATAGGCAAGAGTGGGTGGGAAAATATCTGAGAAAACTGGGAAAGAAAGCAAGGTACTGGGAGCAAATAACTAGAGAGGGAAAGGTAATAGAATGGGAAGAGGGCAAGAATCTATTTGGACTGCAGGTTAGAGATTGACTTCCATATCAAGGATAGATATCAGAGTATAGGCAAAGAGAAAGAAGTAGGGGGGGGGGTCCTAAACAAATGACCAGCACTGGTAAAGTTTTTAGTAGTATCTAGAACAGATGTAGTGTTAAGAAAGGAATAATTAGTAGAGCATACAAAATATTGCATGCTAACTATAAGAATCAATCAGAGAAGGTTAGGAAGGCTTGGGAAGAGAGATTAGATAACCAATTCACAAAGAAACAATGGGGGATATATGTATGTCTCCCAAATATGCAACAAAATTTAGGAGATTTAGGATCTTTGCCTGGACGTGTTTACATAGGTATTTTTATACCCCAAGCAGACTTCAAAGACTTTTTCCTCAGGTAGACATCAAATGTTGATGGTATGATGGGGAGCAAAGAGATAACTGGTAACACATTTTCTGGGAGTGTAATGAGTTGGCAGACTTTAAAGATTCACTGCAAACTGCTCTGTCTGGAATGCTGGGTGAACAAATTAGAGTAACTAGGGAAATTATTTTTTGAGGTATGATACAGAATCGGAATTGCCTAGACATAGTAAGGCCTTGCTGAGTATGATAGCTGCCAAAAAGGCAATTACTAGAAAATGGAAATCAAAGTCTAAACCAGCTTTACTAGAAATAGTAACGATAGTAACAGAGAGACAACAACTGGAACTGGGATCTTTAGAAAAGGATAGGAGCAAGTTACATAGGAAAACATGGGAATGTGGGATCAATACATGCGGAGGAGGAACAGAATTTAAAAGAAGGTGCGATTTGAATGAGCTATGTAATGGCTGACTAACAATGACTGGATATGTTAAAAGTGATGTATAATGTTTGCAGCTACAGTTGTTTTGGCACTGTTTGGAATGTATAATGCTTGCAGCTGAGATTGTGTTATTATGTTTGTTTTCATTTATAGTAATGTAACGTGGCCTATGTCAAACATGATAATTTAATAAAGATGTTTTGTTAAAAAAAAAAAAAGACTACTATAATACTTTTTGTCCAAAAAGTTCACCTGAGTGCCTTTGTTAGAAAAATCGAATATAGAATTCATCTGCTAGACTCTGCGACTTTTTTGACTTACATCTATGTTAATTGTGTATTCTCTACCTTGTACTGACTAGTTGGCAGCAAGAAAATTGCCTTTAAGTTTGGTCTTCTGAGTTATAAGGACTGGTATAAGTTGGGATTAACTTAATTAAAACAATTTCTTTGTTCCTTACGGCTAGCAGCTGCATTCAGACTCATAGAGGGCCATCTGCTTTCAGCTGCAAAGGCTACTAGGTAGATACAAACTTGCCTTCATGTTGCATAATGCAGTTTCAAGGATATCTTTCTGACTCTAGCCCTTAAAACCATTCCTTGAAGTTTTGCATGCTAGTTTTACTGGCTTTTACCTATGCAGTTATAGCTTGGTTTTTGAGTTAACTGGTTATGCACCTTTATTGTGAACATATTTTGTTATATTTGAAATAGTTATAACCTTTGGGATTGGAGGATATAATAAAGCATGTACTTTTCTTCAACAACATAATCCATCCCTTGTCTTTTCATGTCTTACTTGATGGCAAGTGCCTGAGGCAGGTGCCCCGAGCAAGTGGCTGAACCACATTTTTAAGAGGATATATATCGTAAGACTTGTAAAATAAATACATTTATCGAGAAGGTAATATTTCAGTCTAACAGGTCCATTAGGTAGAAATGATCTTGTCTGGAATGTAAAAGTCTTACCATTAGCTATTCAGAATTATGATGACGTAATAACATGGTAGGAATGAGTTTGAAATGGTTACCTTCCTCATTCACATGTATCTCTGCTCTTCATTTGATAGTATAAACATCTTCAGCAGTATGTCAAAACTTCCATTTGGTAGGAAGTTGTAGAGGAAGGGGAAGAAAATGAGACATGACAGAGGTATTCAATAGTATATCATATTAATCTGAGCATCAAACATTAATTATGTAAAGACTTAAATTAAAATGAAGTTAACTGCTGTAAAGTGAGTTTAATATGCACTAGTGTTGTAAAAGCCATGTTAACTTGCATGTGAAAAAGTGCTACGTACTCAGTTGCTGCAGTGAGCAAACTCCTGTTGTCTGATATATTCTGTTTGGTGACAGTGGAGTCTCAAGAAGAGGAAACTAGATTACTGCCAGCCAGATGCAATTGTTTAATATTTCTTCTTAAAACATGAACATAGTAGAATGTATGATGCATTAACTTTGATAAAATTAACTCAGTTGAAAATATAGAACAGTCAGGACTGTGTCAGGCCTGTTAGTACCCTGCAGAAGTAAAATCTGATGCATTGAAAAATGGCTGGAAATGATCCCTAAATCTGATTGCATAGACTTGCTTTTTTCTGCATGTTTCTGCTTTATTGCAAGAAATCTGCATGGTAGCAAGATACTCCTTGTTTCTGTCAGCCATGTGATGGCATAGTCTGTTGCATCCTATTTATATAATGCCATTTTTAACAGCCAGCTGTGACTAACAAATAGCAGAACAAATGACATCATCCGTCAATCAAAGCAGATGCCTAAACAGGTTACAGAAAATCTGTCTATATGGAAATGTATATGTACCTGTATGAAAATGCATTGCTGCATGTTGCAAAATGTTTCCATTAATACTAATGCTTTTGAAGCATGTGATAAGACTGCAAGCAGTGTCTTGACTAAACTCAATCTACTTGCCACAATCATTGCATACAGAATTAGCTGCTTTTCTGACATAAAGGAAACAATGTATGAAAAAGAGTCATTATTCATCAGTTAAACATTTCTAGGAGTGCATGTCTTAACTACCATTTATTTACACACTGACAGGCACAATAGCAATTTCAGCTGAATGCCTGAAAGCATAATTCTACTACTAAGAAACAGAAAAGACTTGTACTGCATACTGAACTAAATCAATCCCTGTATAAACATTAACTGTCTATCAAAAAGTCTTCAGTAATGAAATATTGTACATTGCTGAACACATATATACTGATTTTTATAATTAGAAGAGATCATAGAATTTTTTTTTTAATTTTAAATGAATCCAAAATATACTGTTACAAAATATGAACAAAAAAACTGTACGTTTCTTACTAAAGTGCTTAAAGTGTAACAAAGATTTATGAAACTCAGGGAAAGGCAATATGACCATTTTGGTACTAAGTGAGTGTGATTTTATAGAAAGGCATGTTAATTAATGCAGTTTTTATCGGAAATTTAATGAACAAAAGCTGCATTTGATGAAACCTCAAAGAAAGAAAAAAATGAAAGTTTTGTTTGTGATGGGCAGAGTTCCTCATGGAAGGGCTGTGTTAGCTCCCTGTAATGAAGGTCTGACCATGACCCAGATGACACAGGTTTAATTACTGGCCCAAATGAGGGAGGAGGAACGACAAGACGTTGCCTAGCTCACTTCATTCGGGAGGATGGAGTGGGGATATGTGTCATATCCAAATCATAATCTCTGGTTGAGGAACTTTGGTCATGCAGAAGAGACAATGCCAAATGTATAAGGTGAACAGGCAGTAGAAGGGTCTGGTATCATTTTCACTGGACAGATCACTCCTGTGCCATTGCTTGCTCACTTAAATCATGAATTCAACACATTGTATAGAGCACTTTGGAATGCCCTTGTCAGTGTGTATGATGCTGCAGTAAGGAGGTTGCCATCTCCTCTCTACTTTCTCCGAAGTTGCATAAAGGTTGCCCCTATTCCACTGAAGGAGCTTTTTCATCAATATAATCAACTCCCTTTCTATACTTAGTGGATAAGCTTTAGGCCAGCATGTTTTAGCTAATCAGTCACTTATATTATGCTAACACGTTGTCTATATTTATTGCTGCACCAATTCTTTCTGTGCTGTGGTAAAATACACATGCAGTGTTAAGACAAGGGGTCTGAACAACCCATCCATCCAAACAGATAAGAAAATTGAAGGCCACCCCCCTATATAAATAACTGCATATCTAGGATTCTAGGTACCTGCCTCATTCAAAGCAGGCAGTATACTGAGAAAAAAAGCTATTATAATCAGAATGTAAGATATTTTAGGTTCATGCAATCATGCTGTGAAAAGTGTGTGTGTGTGTGTGTGTGTGTGTGTGTGTGTGTGTGTGTGTGTGTGTGTGTGTGTGTGTGTGTGTGTGTGTGTGTGTGTATGTGTGTGTGTGCGCGCATGCTCCAGCATCTGTGTTCTGTCAAGCAGTACCGTTAGTTCAAAAATCATACAAACCAACAGACCAGTTAGGGCTTCATGAAACATATGCTAGTAGGATCAAATATTTCAAAATCTGCATATACTCAAGAGAATTTTCCATGAAAACAATGTCTGTCAGGAATTCCAAACAATAAATATGCCCATACGAACATGTTTTCAAAGGTCTGCACTCTAGTGCAGATAATCCAAAAATTATATACAACCTGACAGCCTATTGTAATCAAATGGCATAAGGATGACTGTCTACAAACACTTAGAACTGCAATGACTTTCCATCATTCGGATAAACTCTGTAGGGGCCAAATATGCTCTTGATAGTACTGGTATAATTACATTTACTTGAGAATTTCCTTTCTTGAGTATCTCCTTTTAGGACAACAGTTGAAGACAGGAATGCAGAAAGGAAAACGGCAGCAAAGCACAATGAGAAAATCCCTGTTAAAATATTCTTTTACTAGCCATGATTTTGGAACAGCATCCGCCTCCAAATATATTACTATATAGTGTTATAATACTAAAAAAATACTGTTAATACTGAACATCACTAGTATTCCCATTTTCAGGTGCCCAATACCCACATTTCGTAATTATCTCTTCGAGTTAAGAATGATCAAAGTAAACATTATGACCCTTTCAGTAGCTGCTTAATAGGAACTTTGCTAACAGATAAATTTATTTCTTTGCTTGTTTGATTGCTCATTTGATGTCTAGCTGGGCAAATACCATTTACAATGGATACTAATGGAGGAAAGCGCCAATATATGTTAATGATTACAGTGGGTAGCATTGTCGCCTCACAGCAAGAAGTTCCCTGGTTCGATTCTCGGTTGGGATGCCTTCTGTATGGAGTCTGTATGTCGTCCCTGTGTTTGCATGGGTTTCCTCCAGGTACTCTGGTTTCCTCCCACATTCCAAAAGACATGCAGTAGTTGGACTGGGCACTCTAAATTGGCCATAGGTGTGAGTGTGTAGTGTGAAAGAAGTAACACGGCAGGGCTAGCCACCTGGCAGTGTAAACCTTGGCTCTAGATGATTGTCACCGGTGAGGTGACACCTCTACCCCATGTGCAAAAATGGGTAAAAGAGGGTGTGGATTGATGGATGGATGAATGGACATAGCTATGCTAATACAATAAGTTAAAAATAGCACCGGGTGATATGGGACTACACTGGCATTCTATGAAAAGTTGAGATAATAGCACATTGCACTGATATCACTACATTTTTTACGTCTAGACTATGTGTAATGAACAATATTGTAGCTAAGCAGCAGACATACTGACTCGACAGAAATTAATATATAAAACACTTGCAAACAATCGTATTAAGTATGACTTAGAACCTTGGGATACAAGAGGCTGGGAGAAAGAAGTGAAGTCACAAGGTAGTGTGCCAAATTACTAGTAGTGGTTGAGAGACAGAGGTGGGAAAGTTAGTGTGAAATAATTTGGGAGAATAGGGGGCATGTTAATTGCAAGTAGAAGATGGTGGAGCAAGAGCAGTGAGGAGTAACTATCTACTGCAGAAGAGGAAAGGATCTAAGAACAAGTAACAAGAACAATATTGGGTGTAACGATATATGAGTACAAGAATTTACTGAGTATACTAACTCACAGAAAGGGAGTCTGTGCTTAGTTGGAATGAAACAACCTTTCACTTGGCATGAAGTCATGTAAGTAGATGTGTAGCTTAACTAGCTTTGATGTTCGGAAGTCCAGGTCTTTTAGTTTATCCTGCAGCTGTAGAACCAGTTTTTAGATAGGTATGTAAAGATAGGTAGGTATATAAACTGCGCATTCACGTCAAGCAGAGCACCTCACTGGCCCTCTTCAAGAGAAATCTTGATGAGTGGATGGAAAATAGGAAATTCACCCCGGGGATCACTTCAATTGCATTGCTAGATAGGGGCACAGGGAACTAACGTCTGGTAAGCCAGATAACTGGGCTAGGGTTGCATTGACTCCAGGGCCGTTAGCCTAGTATTTAGCTATGAACTTATGAACATATGCCTTCAAGGCAACTTTAGAACACTTTATAGAAAATATTTGCCTTAGGACAAATGAGTTTATTCCAGAATTTAGCAATTTGTACCTCAAGTATGGCGTCAACATCTTTGCAGATGGATAATTTGACAAATGGCATAGACACCCCTAATTCAGTGTAGTAACCTAGCAGGGGAATACTACATTAGGGGACAATTGCTGAGAAGTCTGTTGGATCTGTGTCACCTGATTAGGCAGTTCAAGCCAAATGAGATTTTTTTAACATGTGACAGTGATGTGACAGAAGTCCAGTAGAAACAGCCCAACTGGTGTTTATTGGCAGTGATGATACAAATAGGAGCCTGGCCTGGGCAGCAGAAATACCCTTCCAGTAGATGTTTTTCTACTGGGCAGTCGTGAAAAGAAATCTCACTATTCCTGATATCAGTTCACAGCCTTGTTTCCATAATAACAAAATGCCTGGACCATAGCCTAAGATAATTATTCTTGCAGACATGACATCTTATTTCATATATAGCAAGCATTCAGATATGCCACTGACCAGCATGCATTTGAAGGTCTGTAAGTGTGGTCATCCTAGGTCCTGCACCAGTACTGGAGTGATGTTACCACAAAGTAAGATAGTATTAGGGTTGCATATCTGCATATGATACTTTTTGCTGTACTTTCCACAGAAGGGGACAATTCTTCCCTAAAGCAATATGACAACATTTCTTTGTAGTGTTATGTGAGTACTGAGGGTGGGAGTGTTAGCCCCTCTTAGTTAAAGGTAAAAAAGAGTAACTTGTTACTTATATATTGTTATGCAGAGCTGTTGCATTTCTGGAACACCCTTTTGCAACAGTTTTATGCACTCTTGCTACAGTATGCCAGCATACCTCTCACCTGTCCAGCTTTTCGCAGAATGTCTAGATTTTTGCCTTAAAATTTCAGTTTGTTCCTCATAAAATGTTTGATTTTATGGCAAATCACTAGGATGATCTGAGGAATGAAATTAGTAAATAATGTCATGCATTTGAATTTTAGACTTCAAAACTTGAAAACGACTATCCTGCCTAGCCTGCCTGAGAAGTGAGTGTGGCATCTGATATACCTATCAGCCACCTTAACCAATACCCAGCCCTAGTCTCCATGGAGTGACTGTGTCTTACCTGGAGCTGCTACAGAGCAGTCCATCTCAACTAAAGACTCCAGCCAAACAAGACACCAGCAATATAACAAGACCTATCAGCCACCTTAACCAATACCCAGCCCTAGTCTCCACGGAATGACTATGTCTTACCTGGAGCTGCTACAGAGCAGTCCATCTCAACTAAAGACTCCAGCCAAACAAGACCCCAGCAATATAACAAGGTTAATAGTAGAACTACATCTTTCCCTGTTAACCCACCAGAAGGCAGGCTGCAGGCATAGTTTTTTTCCATCCTCACCCTCCCTAATTACTGCAAATCGTATCTGTATTTATCTGTAAGTCTAAAAATTTAAACGCATCCTCTCAGGCCGTTTTTTTCGACCCTTGTTACTACCTCGTGGAACCTATAAAAGAACCTGTCTACAGTGAGCCTTAAGCTGCTGAAATAAAACTAACCCTAGCTGAAGATATAACTACAGCAGAACAGGAAAACTAATCATAAGGCATATTTAAGCTAGAAAAGAACTAAACCTTGTAATATAACCAATTTTACTCTTATGCTCATGTCTAACTGATAGTTTTTTGTGGGCTTACCTACCAGCTCGGCTGTTGAGCGATAGTCCAACTGGGTACTGCTGACTATTATCCCTCCCCCTACATCTTGCGTCACACGAGGTTATATCAGTACCCGTGCTAGAGCACCATTTTTCAAATGACTATCCTGCCTAGCCTGCCTGAGGAGTGAGTGTGGCATCTGTTATGTAAGTGAGCTTGCTGTTTTTAACAAACGATCAATGTCTCGCTACTGTTTCAAGTTGTTAATAACTGTAAGGCTATCGCTATAGTTCTGGACAGTCAAATAACTCTTGGTTATTAATTGTTTATAACTGTAAGGCTATTGCTACATTTCTGAATAGTCAAATAACTCATAGTGGTTTTCTGTACGATCTAGCGTGGTGTTGCTGTATTAGGTGTTTGTTGTACAGTCATTGCCTCACTTAAAGGCTTTTGTTAGTGCATTTGTTTCTTTTTAACTAAGCGCAACTGTATGCAACTCAATCTAGTGAGCGCTGTTTATATTGCTTAAATTTTGCCTCACTTAAAGGCTTTTGTTAGTGCATTTGTTTCTTTTTAACTAAGCGCAACTGTATGCAACTCAATCTAGTGAGCACTGTTTATATTGCTTAAATTTTGGTGTCTTAGTACTGAAGCATCGTTCATACTCCTACACATGGTGAACATACCATGGAAGAAGTCTTTACACAATAACCACCAGGAAAACACCATTACGGCTACTGTAGTATATGCTACTATAGCCACCAGGAAAACGCCATTATGGCTATTGAAGTATATGCTAATTACGAGGGGGATAGAGTGGCTCTCATTGTGTGGATTGTATTGCTAGTCTAGCTGTTTAGAGTGCTACATTGTGGAATGTATTGCTAGTCTAGGTGTCTAGAGTGCTATATTACATTAGCTAGTTAGTTTAGATTCCTAGAGCTTGAATTCACCTACGTGTAGTCAATACTGAAGTTAACATATGTTATGCAATGTTTGGTTCCTACTGTTTTATATCACACTACGTGTAGGGAAACAGTGTATTAAAGAGTGTTATTTACACATTACCTAAGTTTGCTGTGCTGTATCACATGCTGCAACTGTGCTCGCGTCTTAGCGTCCATCTTATGTAATGTTCTCCCGCCACTGATGGTATATGTTGGCTGTAATATACAAGTGATTAACTGGTACTTGTTGGCTGTACTATGTAAGTGTTTTTTTTTCCCTCTCTTCTCATATGTTTCTTTTATCTTCTCACTTCTAGACCTATCAGGCACCTTAACCAATACCCAGCCCTAGTCTCCACGGAGTGACTGTGTCTTACCTGGAGCTGCTACAGAGCAGTCCATCTCAACTAAAGACTCCAGCCAAACAAGACACCAGTAATATAACAAGGTTAATAGTAGAACTACATCTTTCCCTGTTAACCCACCTGAAGGCAGGCTGCAGGCATAGTTTTTTCCCATCCTCACCCTCCCTAATTACTGCAAATCTTATCTGTATTTATCTGTAAGTCTAACAATTTAAATGCATCCTCCCAGGCCATTTTTTCCTACCCTTGTTACTCCCTCGTGGAACCTATAAAAGAACCTGTCTACAGTGAGCCTTAAGCTGCTGAAATAAAACTAACCCTAGCCGAAGATATAACTACAGCAGAACAGGAAAACTAATCATAAGGCATATTTAAGCTAGAAAAGAACTAAAACTTGTAATATAACTAATTTTACTCTTATGCTCATGTCTAACTGATATTTTTTTGTGGGCTTACCTGCCAGCTCGGCTGTTGAGTGATAGTCCAACTGGGTACTGCTGACTATTATCCCTCCCCCTACATCTTGCGTCACACGAGGTTATATCAGTACCCATGCTAGAGCACCATTTTTCAAATGACTATCCTGCCTAGCCTGCCTGAGGAGTGAGTGTGGCATCTGATATGTAAGTGAGCTTGCTGTTTTTAACAAACGATCAATGTCTTGCTACTGTTTCAAGTTGTTAATAACTGTAAGGCTATCGCTATAGTTCTGGACAGTCAAATAACTCTTGGTTATTAATTGTTAATAACTGTAGGGCTATTGCTACATTTCTGAATAGTCAAATAACTCATAGTGGTTTTCTGTACGATCTAGCGTGGTGTCGCTGTATTAGGTGTTTGTTGTACGGTCATTGCCTCACTTAAAGGCTTTTGTTAGTGCATTTGTTTCTTTTTAACTAAGCGCAACTGTATGCAACTCAATCTAGTTAGCACTGTTTATATTGCTTACATTTTGCCTTACTTAAAGGCTTTTGTTAGTGCATTTGTTTCTTTTTAACTAAGCGCAACTGTATGGAACTCAATCTAGTGAGCACTGTTTATATTGCTTAAATTTTGGTGTCTTAGTACTGAAGCACCGCTCATACTCCTACACATGGTGAACATACCATGGAAGAAGTCTTTACACAATAACCACCAGGAAAACACCATTACGGCTACTGTAGTATATGCTACTATAGCCACCAGGAAAACGCCATTATGGCTATTGAAGTATATGCTACCTACGAGGGGGATCGAGTGGCTCTCATTGTGTGGATTATATTGCTAGTCTAGATGTTTAGAGTGCTACATTGTGGAATGTATTGCTAGTCTAGGTGTCTAGAGTGCTATATTACATTAGATAGTTAGTTTAGATTCCTGGAGCTTGAATTCACCTATGCGTAGCCGATACTGAAGTTAACATATGTTATGCAACGTTTGGTTCCTACTGTTTTATATCACACTACGTGTAGGGAAAACAGTGTATTAAAGAGTGTTATTTACGCATTACCTAAGTTTGCTGTGCTGTATCACATGCTGCAACTGTGCTCGCGTCTTTGCGTCCATCTTATGTAATGTTCTCCCGCCACTGTTGGTATATGTTGGCTGTGATATACAAGTGATTAATTGGTACTTGGCTGTACTATGCAAGTGTTTTTTTTTCCCCTCTCTTCTCATATGTTTCTTTTATCTTCTCACTTCTAGACCCATCAGCCACCTTAACCAATACCCAGCCCTAGTCTCCACAGAGTGACTGTGTCTTACCTGGAGCTGCTATAGAGCAGTCCATCTCAACTAAAGACTCCAGCCAAACAAGACACCAGCAATATAACAAGGTTAATAGTAGAACTACATCTTTCCCTGTTAACCCACCTGAAGGCAGGCTGCAGGCATAGTTTTTTTCCATCCTCACCCTCCCTAATTACTGCAAATCTTATCTGTATTTATCTGTAAGTCTAACAATTTAAACGCATCCTCCCAGGCCATTTTTTCCTACCCTTGTTACTACCTCATGGAACCTATAAAAGAACCTGTCTACAGTGAGCCTTAAGTTGCTGAAATAAAACTAACCCTAGCCGAAGCTATAACTACAGCAGAACAGGAAAACTAATCATAAGGCATATTTAAGCTAGAAAAGAACTAAACCTTGTAATATAACCAATTTTACTCTTATGCTCAGGTCTAACTGATAGTTTTTTGTGGGCTTACCTGCCAGCTCGGTTGCCCCCGCTCCGTTCGCCCATGCTACGCTCGGGCTCACTCCACTCCCCTACCCTATCCCCAAATACCACCCCCCCAAATCAACTACATTTAAACCTAACCAATTCCCACCCCCAATTAACCTACACCCAATCTACATCCTTCCCACCTCTTGATATTCCAAACTCCAATCACATTCCTAACTAGCCCTGCACATTAAGTCATACCATCCATATTCTTAACAATTAACTATTCCCCTTTAACTATGAAAAACTTCCTCCAGCAAATGCTCCTACTACTCTTCCTAGCATTTACTTACCTCACCACCTCCTACAATTACTCTCTACAAAACAACCCCCCTCACCCATAAATCCACATCCATCACCATACCCATCCCACCCAATTACCCCCTAACAATAAGCCCTACACTATTCAATACTACAGCCATAAGCCATACCCATCTAAAACATATCAACACCTACCCCAAATCAACTGCAACAAATAAATACATCAAAATACTACAAAAGCTAGCAAAACTAATACAAATAAACCAACAACTACTATTAAGGGATGGTGATATCCACCCAAACCCAGGCCCCTATGATACAAATCTCTTAAGTAAAACACAACAGCTTCCTAAACTCACACTAATTAATATCAGGCCATCAAATAGTCTACTCCTCTTAATATCAGGAGCGTAAACAATAAAATACATGAACTCCATAACCTAATCACACAATATCACCCTGATATAATCTGCTTAACAGAAACCTGGCTAAAACCATCTACCAAAGACACAGAAATCCTGACACCTGGATATAGTATCCTTAGACAGGATAGACTGAAAAAGAAGGGTGGTGGCATTGCCTTGATTTACAAAAATACACTTACTATAGCTAAAACAGAGTTACCAATACCTCCCTTGGACAAAGCAGAAATAATATTGACTACTCTAAAGATAGGCAGCAATAAAACTATCAACTTAGTAACAGGTTATATCCCCCCAGGCAATAATATCCCTATCATGGAAAGTTTATTACAATGGCTATCACAAACCTTACCACATGAGACTATTGTATTAGGGGACGTTAATATTGACTGGCTAACATGCTCTTCCCAAGCTCCCACTAATCATATCAACCTAGCTTCCTTCTCTCAACTAATCAAAGAACCCACTAGGATAACCAACAATAGTAAAAAAGAAACTCTTCTAGACTGGATTTTACTAAATAAAATTCCTTCCTCCTGCCTAGCAGGCACACTTCCTGACTCACTAAGTGACCACCAAGCTACCTTCTTACTTAAACACAACTCCCACCACCCCCAAACCCCTATACTCCAATCAATTAGGAACAAAAAACACTTTAATCTATCAAACTTCTTAAATGACCTAAAACTCTACAACTGGTCCCAAATATATTACCTACCACTAGATGAAGCCATCAATCATTTTAACTCCACATTTCTAGAAATACTAAATAGGCATGCTCCAGAAAGAACTACCAGAGTTAAGACCAAAGCAGTTCCATGGCTAACTAGGGAAACAAGACAAAAAATAACAGAAAGGAACAGAGCCTGGAAAATCTGGAGATCCAACAAAACTCCAAGTACACAGCAAGCCTACCAACAGATTAGAAATCTAACCAAAAAACTACTCAAGCAAGATAAAAAAATTTAAAAATCAACACATGAACAGCCCAAAAAAATTCTGGGCAGGATTAAACAGGTTACTATGCCCTGGAAAAATCACCACTCCACCCCCAACAACCGGGTTAATGAAAGAAAGCATAGCTGAATCATTCAATACTTTCTTTACTGAGACCATTCTTGCCCTATCACAAAAACAAACTTATACCAAAACCACTACTATTGACCCCAAACCTAATAACTACCCAACTTTTAAGCTTCAACCCACCACAACCTCCTACATAAGAAAATTACTCTCTCAATTAAAACCAACAACACTAGGAGTAGACTCCATCCCCAACAAATTCTTAAAACTGGCAGCAACTGAAATAGCCATACCAGTCTCTATCCTGATAAACAGATCCATCTCTGAAAGCTCAGTGCCCTGATCTGGAAAACGGCCTATATTATACCCCTTCATAAAGGGGGCAATTCTTATGACATATCTTACAGGCCAATAGCTATCCTATCCCAACTTGCTAAAATACTGGAGAAATGTATTCAAAAACAATTAATTTCCCACCTTATTAATCAAGGTCTTATATCCCAAACCCAACACGGGTTCCGCCCAGGTCATAGCACAACCACTGCCCTGCTAGCATTCACCGATACCATTAACCACAACAGAAATAATGGCAAATTTTCTGCAGCCCTTTTCCTAGACCTATCAAAGGCATTTGAAATGGTTAATCATGAAAAATTATTCTTCCAACTTTCTATCTTAGGCCTAGATACATTGGCAATCTCCTGGTTTAAGAACTACCTCAGCGATAGACAACAGGCAGTACTATGGAGCAATAACTTGTCTCCACTCTTACCTGTGACACTTGGTGTACCTCAGGGATCCATACTGGGCCCCCTACTATTCTTAATTTTTACTAATAATCTCCACTCAGCTGTAAACAGTTCAAACCTCATCCAATACGCTGACGACTCTACTATAATATGCAGTGCCCCTACCCTTGCAGATCTACACAAAAAAACCCAGGAATAATTTCACTCAGTCAAAACCTGGCTTACTGAGAATGCCTTAATACTCAACCCCAAAAAAACTAAACCCCTCATATTTCATCCTTCAATCACTACTGCCCCCACCTCCTCCTTTACTATCCACTCAATAAATGGTACCACTGTCTCACCTGACTCCCAGACAAAGCTTCTAGGTATCACTATTGATAACAAACTCAAATTTGATGTACATATTAATCTGGCCATAAAAATACTAACAAAAAGCTGGGTAGTCTCTACAAACACAAATCATTCCTGACTCACAATGCTAGTACTACAATAGCACAAACACATCTTCTCTCAGCTCTACTATATGCATCACCAATCTTGACCAACCTATCCAAAACAGAAACCAATAAATTGACCTCCTGCTATAATCAGATAGCCAAATTTGCCAACAACAGATCCTTTAGAACTCATCACTGCCAAAATCTAACACAATTTGGTTGGCTTGAACAACCAAACCTACTAACCTATAACCAGCTGATTATCACACACAAGCTACTCTATCATCCAAACACAACACCTTCATTAAGTAACATAATCCAACAGTACTCCTGTCCTTGGCAACTCCGCTCCACTAATAAATTACTGTTAGCAATTACCAGATCTCATAATCATGCTGGTGACTCCCTATATTCTTCTTATATAGCCAAACTCTGGAATTCTCTGCCTACATCCTTAACCCTAGAAGCATCCCTCTCTAAATTTAAAATAACTCTCAAATCTTACCTAAGCATAAAATTGCTATGTCCCTGTTCCTCACCAGACTAATTCTTGTACCTCATCTATACTATTGTAAGTCGCATATTTTATCCTCATAAAATCTGTATACCACAACTGAAGAAAGATGGCTTATCTGTATTATTCTGCACTGTATATTGTTATTTAGACTTGTTATCAACTGTACCTCACTGATGCTTAATTCCTTTAAGTGTGCCCAATGGGCCTAGTTTAAATATGTATCCTGAATTATCTGCTTGTCTGTTAACTTGCCTCATTGGAGCTTTTCTCCCCGGGCCTCCACTGAAAATGGACATATATCCAGTTGGACTATGCCGGTCAACAAATGTAAAATAAATAAATAATAAATAAATATACTTTAGAAAATACATTTTAACATACACCTTGTTTTTCTAGCAACTTTCTAAGTTTATAAGAGCAATATTTAAAATCTGTTCCTATTTTTGGGCCTTTCTGCCCCCATTATGCTAGGCTTTGTCCAGATTTCTTGGGCTAAGAGGTTGAGACATATATATACCAGTGATAAAGTTTGCAGCTGGTCTTGTCCAGCATCCTGCACTGCTGTGAGAGGCAAACAACAAGGGTATCTGGTATTAACAAACATCACACCAATGGGCTTTAATGTGACTGTAGAACCTTCATGCCACAAATCCTTGCTGTCTACCTTTTGTACCACAGGAATATATGTTGATGTAGGATAAGGACCACTCCATCAAACTGCCTTGCCCATTTCTTACCTAATGGACAAGTGGCAGATCTTAACAAACCAAAGCTTATTTTTTCAATTCCTGATAAGAACATTCAGCATTGATTTACTGACATGGATGATGGAGAGAAGTTGCTTTCCTATACTGCCTTGCTTCCACTGCCACTCGAGTTATATTGCTTAGTGAAAATATTATAGTGCATTGACTGGCTCCCAGGCTGCTTTTTGGATTTAGGGCAGTTTTAAGAGATCACATTTTAATGGTGAAATATTTCCTTCTCTCTTAGTGTTTATACGTGAAACAGTTAATTAATTTCCTGTCAGTAGAAGGAGTCTGGTTAGAGTATTTTTTTATTACAGGTTATTCTTTTTTTGGCAAACCTAGTCCATTCAGCAACCATGGCTTCTGTGACTAAATGTGTTACAGCTAGAAGAATCCACCAGTGGACATACATACCTACTCTTAATCTGCTTGGACATCAAACATGGTATTAAGGACTGCAGAATTTGCCTAAAATTTAATGATGCTACTAAGCACTGTTACAGTAGGACTCTCAAGAACTGCCTTATGTCTCAGAAGCTGTTTTGGTTTGAGTAAGAGTCTCTGGAACTTAAGGAACCTTTGCCTGGTTTTCCATGGTCTTCTAAGAGTAAACATCATAGTGAATTGGCTAGACCATGAAAGTGTAAATTTCATGGATATAGAAAGTCTAAGCCTGATGAACCTGAGAATCACCACCATCTCCTCTGGAGGCAAGAACATGAATAAAATCATTGGAGCCCAGATCAGAACCAAGACTAAAGTTTCCAAATCTTATTGTTATGAAATATATCATCACAACCGATGATGGTTCTCCTTTGACTGTTTAGCCTTCCCTTTCTTCTCCATCTGCAGCCACCATTGTGCCATTCTACTCTCCTCTTCCTCTATGAGGCAGGTGTTGATTCTCCCTCACAATGAGAATGATTACATGACTGCATTTATACACACCAGAGCTTTATGACCTCGAGGCACATACCAGTGCAGCCTATATGACAAACTGTCAGCTGCTGGTTCCATAGCTCTCAGTGCCACTGTTGTCTGCTTTACCTAGTGAGAGCTTTGCAGATGTCTGCTTATCACATGTCATGGTTTTTGGTGACACACCGACAGGTATCAGCATCACTGGAGCTGGAGACATAGACACCTGCCTCACAGACATCTGCTTACAGGTATCTGTTTTTTTGTTCCATCACAGTTTCAGTATATATCAGGCACTGCCTCTCTCCCTCATATAAGAGGAAGCGTGGCCTTACCATATCTGCATTTTTGCTTTGTCGCTTGGTTCCTCCCTTCTACTCACAGGTCCCACCTCTACCACCATGCCATCTACTATGGTCCACAGATTTGCCCTTCACTCTTTGCCATCTCCTCAGTTCATGGAAGTACTACGAGAAAAGAGAACTGTGTTTTTGGTCCCCAGATCTTCACAACCTAGAAGGTTGAGCAGAAGTCTGGCAAGGCAAAACATTTGGAACCCACCACGGAGATGGATTCCATTTCCAAGGATATCAATGTGAAGGAAGGTGCTTCTTCTCTTTTATCTTCTCTAGAAAATTCCAGATCTGTGAAAAGTGTCTGGTTAATTAAAAAAGAGAGAGATTTTGCCCTTTGAAACAGCTTTTCATCCCAAGAAAGCTTACAGCAAACATGAAGAGTGAAGGAGCAGTATTTATGTGTGCTCCCACCTTTGCTGAACATTCATGAGATGTTACCATTGCTGCTTGTGATCACCCTGATACCACGGTCCAAATCCATTATAAGGCTAGCTATATGCTTTGTTTCTCTACAAGGAATGTTACTTGAGGAAAGGCACTCAAAATCCTGCCATGACTTTCCTGCTATAGGCACTAAAAGAAATCCCACTCCTTATGGTCCAGTTATACCATCCTCTTACAAATAATCCAGTGCCCTGGACAAGTTTAGTAAAATACATTTTTACACCCTTTACTTTATCCTCGCGGTAAAATAACTAATTAAACCACATCCTGAATTTAAAGAGAAACTTATTGAATGAAATGCAGTTTGCCATCGAGTGGATAACTAATAATTCCTTAAAGGATATACATAAAGCCAAATCATCCATAGCTACCATTGTTTGTGGAGTAATGATCTTGGTGACTTACAATGCAGATGACAGGGCTGCCAGGGTGGTAGGATCTGGAGTTGTCATTCACTAACATACCTGGCTGCTTCTCATTCCATCTGTCAAGGATACAAAGGCATCTATTTTTAAATCTCAAGTTAGGGAATCTTTGTAGTTTGGTCCAAAAATTGATGCCTCCTAAAAGTTCATGAAAGAAAAGGGCATAACTTCTTAAAATTCACAAAAGAAATGCACCAGGCCCTTTGGGGTGAGTAGGTGAAATTTCACTCTCCAGAATATATCTCTAGGAATACACATGGAAGTCAGCAGAGGTCTTAGTTCTCCTGAAACCTTGTAGCCCAATGAAAGGAGACTCACAGCAAGTCTTTCCAGCTAGGGTCTAGCAAGGACACTGACTCAGCGACTGAGGTTCTTGGTAGTTTCATGATGGCCACAGGCAGGATCAGGGTAGTCAGCAACTTTCATGCCTCCCACCCAGACCCAGATACCCATTGCTGGAGGGATTAGAGGTATGTGCTCCCTCAGTCCTGAGGAGTGGTATGTCATTATCACAAAGGTGTAGAAAATAAAAATGATCTTTTACTGAACAACTATCAACCCCTCCCTCACTCCCATGTGTACCATTGTCAGTAGTTTCTTCTTACTAAAAAATCCAGGCTGGGAATGAGATTCTGAATCTCATTCTGAAAATGAGCTATCCATGATGAACTGACTGATGACCAAGGACTCAGATATTATGCCAGAGTCTACTTCCTGCCAAAGAAGATAAAAGAGACCTGAGGTCCATCCCGTTTTTGAGCAGCCTTGATAAATTTAACCTAAACAGTCCTTCGGCTTTCGACGACTCCTCCCATGTCTATTTACAGGAGACTCGATATAAAGATGTGGCACTTGCAGCCACTTATCTGAAGCTAAAGGGCACCAAATGGGTTTCCTTATTTGGGTGACAGGTTCCTAGAAGCTGACAGTCAGGACAATCTTAATGGGCAAAAGGTGTATCTACTTTGCAGCTTTCCATCCTTGGCATCATTCTCTCTCAGCGTTTGGTGTTTATAGGTTGTCCCTAAGATGCATGGATATGTCTGGACATTTTACACTGAGGGAGACTTCAGAACACATTCCTGTCAGTCCATGTAGTTCTGCCCACCTTATTTCAACAGCCAGTGCAACATCCAATACATTAGGATTGACGCAGCCTCAGCCCTGTGATAGGCCAGATACTACATGATGGTTCCGTAGTGAACATTAAGAGTACAATGGTTACAGTAGAAGAAAGCCTTGGAGGCCCTGACCAAGCTTTTACAGCTATGCAAGAGGCAGCCATATTGGTGGATCTGCTAACCAGTCTTTTTGTGAAAAGACCTTTCCTTCCCCCATATGATGTTATGGCATTACCCACAGTGGCACCAGTCCTCAGAAGGGAAAGGCAATGCATGAAACCAATATCACAGAACCTGTAGTCCAGTTAAAAGTCCAATTTACGTACCAATGTTTTGAGACATGCTACAGTGGCATGATTCTAGACACCTTGATAAAATCATGTCCCAAAGGCTTCTCGTATACCTTTCCTCCATTTCTCCTAACAATTAAGTTCATTATTAATGTGAAACATTTATTTATTAATTATTTATTTACTGTGAAAGTCCGACTTGGAACAAAGCCAATTTTCAGCAGAGGCCCAGGGAAAAATGCTCCAGACACAACTTTGTAATGTGGGAGGAAACCAGAGTACCTGGAGGAAAACCACACAAATGCAGGGAGAACATGCAGACTCCATACAGAAGGCACCCTAGCCGAGAATCGAACCGGAGAGCCTCTTGCTGTGAGGTGACAATGCTACCTCTGCACCACTGTGCTGTGTGGGGCTAATGGGATGCTTATGGCCACTTACTGGCCCAGAAAGATTTGGTTTCCCCATAGGCAATTTCTTATGGCTATTCTCTTTTGACTTTCCTCTCACACCTGCCACCTGCCACCCTTCTAGGAGAGCTAACA
This sequence comes from Protopterus annectens, assembly GCF_019279795.1. Taxonomy (NCBI): domain Eukaryota; kingdom Metazoa; phylum Chordata; order Ceratodontiformes; family Protopteridae; genus Protopterus; species Protopterus annectens. Next base: position 1,463,743,315 of record NC_056728.1, on the reverse strand, counting down.
TGGTTCTCATTGGTCCCAAACTCATGGCATGATTATTCCACTTCCTGTAGTTGTTATGTCTACTGACCGCTCTGACAGAGTAATCTCCTTTTTTGACTTATGTTTAATGCTCAAAAGGTTTATAGGGACAAATGGAAAAGATTCTCCATTTGGGCTGCAGCCCATAGAGTCAACTCAGTTTTATGACCCTGTTTCTGCTGTCATGAATTATCTTTTGGAAGTCTTTTATGATGGTCTTAGCTTTTCCTCCATCAAAAATTTGCCGCTATTAACTTGCTGGGTAAACATCTGAGTCCTTGCAGTCTGTCAAGGTCTACAATGTTTTTCTTAGAGAGTCCTTGTCTGGTAGTATGTTCAGAGAATTAAAATTATAAGCTGTAAACAAGCTGCTTCTTGTGGCACAGAGTTTAATTCCCTCAGCATTTATTTGCCTGCTGTGTGACCTTGAGGAAATCATTTAACCAGACAGAACTTTTGGGCAATTGAGAATTTGGGCTAAGTTTCACAATGGTCTAGTGGACTGCAAGCCTTGCAATTTCCTATGAACATTTCCTATTACACCTCCTACCAAGGTCCAGTTCCTTTCTGAGATATTTATTTTATTTTAGAGAAGTTTATACTTCATTTATTTAAGCTGGTTATTTTAGTGGAGATGAAATGTTACTTTTGCATGCAAAATCTTGGTTTTAGTGGTACTATTTCTGCCAGAATGTCTGAAAAATAAACTTTTTCTGTGAGTCCTGAGTTTCATTATATACCAACTCCTCAACAATGTGGTGGTTGCAGAGACGATTTGAACCAGGCAGTTTACTTGCCAGTCATCTTCTCAGAATATTAAGTTCAAGAAAAGTATTGCCTTCACTCTGTACTGCTACAGTGAGACAGCTCAGGTACAATGCAGATGGAACAAAATCTATAAAAAGATAACTATTTGCCTGCTTCCTTTGCAAAAGATAGGAGGCAGCAATTTACCAATTAATGCCTTTCCAAATTAATTTTGAACTGCTTTGTCTTTTGTTCTAATAACTATGTCAAGACTATGAAGTTGTTGTAAAGCATGTCCTAGCAGAAGTGCCTTTATATACATTGTCTGCTTCTACATTGACTCAATAGATGACATGTAGTGGCTACTTCTTCTTCCTTGAATACCTCCACAAATCATTACAAGCTGGAAGTGGCCTCTAGGCCGAGGTTTTCCTTTGCGACCACAGTGATAAAGGTTATGTTCCTGTATGGGAGCCATCAAGAAGGTTTTAGATGGGTACTTTCTCTTCATATTACCTACAGCTGGAGCTCTGAGATAGCAGATGTTAAAATGATGGATGGTCACGAATATGCTGGATCTGTGAACAGACCTTCTGCTGTAGGAAACAACCCACCACTATCCTCCTGCCAGCTGCTTTCTTGTCGATGTGTTTTCTTTTGCTTGATCTGAAGTCAGAAATGGACGAGGAAGCAGCTCATTACAGAAGAAGAGGGTTTAGCAACTTGAAAAACTTTTATATGTTGAATAATCATGATGTCTGTGGCATAAGTCCTAATATTTTCTGTAGCCAGCACTCTCCTTGCAGATCTGGTGTCATGGTGGTACCCAAACCTTTGCATGTATGACCAAAACTATGCCATTACAAGGGGCAGCAATAGTAATTCCTAGCTCTACACTGCACTAAATGCCACAGTCTTGGTCATGTTACTTGTGCTCGAAGTTCAAGTTACTAACGTAAGGGGTACGGAAAGTGATTGCAATCTTTTTTAGGATGAATCTAAATGACAATACATTGTAAATGCTCACCACAAGCCAAGTCTCAATGAGATATTTTTCAACTAAACCCAGTTTAAAGAAAAGAAATGCCTTCTAATATCTCTGTAAAGATCATTTATGACAGCAATATATTTTACTAGCATTCCCAAAAATGGATGATATTTCTTTAAAAGGATATTTTGTGACCTTATTAAGTTATGATTTTTTTGTGATATATTGTGATTTATTAATTACCAACAAAAATCATTTTGGAAGTATATTTAAATAATTTATTTACTTGTATATAGTTTCATGATGAAGCCTGGAGTTTTACAGACAGCTTTAACTGTTTTTATTTAACTGTCTTCTTTAAGCTGTCATTCTTATTACCTTTTTCACTTATTTTGTGGCTTCTTTATTGGATGAGCATTTTTTGTTTGTCTACAGAAACAACTCATAGTACTACATACAAGGATTTTGGCAAGTGGACTATGCAAAGAAATTAAAACACTACATAATTATTTTTAAGGCTTGCCTCAGCATTTGTGACGGGCTACAGATTGGGTGTTTGGCTCTTATTTTCATATGGGTAGGTTTCTTTTTTTACTGAAGGACCCTGTCCTGATGGCTCCCCTATCTGCTCTCTAAAGGGAGCCAGGCATCCCCAGGATTGTCTAGATCCCTACTATCTCTTTCTGTATGGGGAGCCTGTGTGGCCCATCAATTCCCACCTGTGGCATGAGTTGAGAGGTAGGAAATGGGTCAGTTTGCAGATCCTGTGGAGTGGCCTACCTCTTCCCACATGGTGGGCCTCATACTCATTATAGCTGTGTGGCTGTGGGAGACACGTGCACTCTCATGTACACCTCTCTCCCTTAGCACAGTAGTGTACATGCATTGCTAGCTGTGTGAGCATGCCCATGATCTTCCATGGGTGATCACCTATGCACCGGTAAGTGTTGTGAATATGTCAGACCAAGCCACCTTCCTACGCTGACAATGGGAATGCAGGTATCATATGCTCAAGTCCATCCTCCCCTACCTACCCTGTCAAGTGCCCATGCCTGTAATCAAACTGGGGTACCTGGGCTGTAGTACGGGCTTCACTCCTCTACTCCACAGGGCTAGTACCATTCATTCAGTATATCTGGGGAGGAGATAAGCAAACAGGAAACAAAAGGGAAAAAGAGAGTAAACAGCTAAAAAGGATCGGGGTTACAGACTAGCGTGAAAGGATTCACTTTCTGAGTCCAGTCTGACTGCAAAAAATACAGTATCAGGGCAGACAGGGATGATGCAGGTGACTGAAGAAACAGGACACTGGAGAAAGTTTGTCTATAAGACAGACATAGAAAGTGTGAATAAAACAGAAAAATAAAGGCAGAATAGGCAGTGGGATGGTATTGCAAGTTTTTATCCTTTCTCTCCTGTGAGTCTTAGATGGCATCAGAAACAGCTAACTATGGAGCTAGTTAGAGCAAGCAGATGGCACCAAGAGTTTTGAATATAAATCTCAGTATGCAAACCATATACTTACTAGTCTGTCTGTCTTCTGTGCATATCATCTATGATTATTGCTGTCCCTCCAGATGGTAGGAAGAAAAATAATTAGTGCTGAAAAATAAGTTTTGAACTATTACATCAAGTATTATCTGTAGAGGTGGAGGTCTAATATCTCTTATCCCATGGTACACCCAGTGGAATGTGAAGGATTTAGATGGATAGACCAGGAGTTTTCTGGGATTTCATCTAAATGTGGTGCAGGTGTTAAAAAATAAGGAACAAAAGTTTACAAACGCTAGGTCTTGGCACAGTCTATCTTCAGGTGACTGGTACATAAAAATAAACAAATTATTTCATGCTGTAAAAAGGTAGTGTGAGATGTTTCAACAGTTACTGCACTGTTTGAATTACTTCTTACCCCTGTAATACCCAACATTCATTGGATCCATTGTATCCTCTGCACTAAATCTGTATCTCTGCTTACCTTTGCTAGTCCGCAGTACCATCAGTGTTTAAAGCCTAGAGTCTGACATCCATGTTTGCATTAATACACAGAATATACACAGCTGTTATGGCACTAAGGTTGAAACTCCTCTCCCATGAATATCCTGTATTTCCCAGGGTATATTGGCGGGGACACATTTTGTAAATTGACTGTACTGTTCTTTAAATGCACACTGGTTAAACATCATCTACTTCTCCTCTGCTGGTGAATAAAGAAGGTGAGCGGCCGCATTTAGAATATTTTTTACTTTGAGAGTCGGGATAGAGAAAAGTGAATACAAAGTATCAAGTCTTGAAGCAGCATATTTTAAAAAACGTCTTAGTGTCAGCAGTGCGTTTTAGTAGACATGGTAATGCTTGCTTACTGCCTACATAATGAGGAATGGATGCATTTTTGACATAGCATGGAGCACCAGGATATGAGTATTTTTTCTTGTTTTATATATTTAGCCTTTAGATCTGATCTGACAATTGCTTCTGAATATGTACATAAAAAGAGGTAGCAGAGAAACAGCAATGCTTACTGGACTACACCAAGTTATCCTGGTGTGCTAACTTTCTGTTTTCACTGAAATGTGCAAAATGCCCCAGAATCAGGTGCCATACCCTGAACATTCTACTGCATGGGAACTACAGAGCTGGTAGACTGTTAAGTTACATTTTATAAAGGTAAACCAATTCTCGGCCGCAATGTTACGTAGAATAAATCATTATCCCATATTCAGAAACAGTAAATTAAGCTGAAAATGCAGTCCTTAACATGATAGTTTAAAACCTGTCTTGTAAAATAAAACTTTTTCTTGATTTTGCTTGTTAAAGAAATAATCAAAACCATTTTGTCCTTCGGTATATATTATGATTTTCCAGAAATACTTGAAAGAACACAGAAGGGCAAAGATGTTGATGTGAAGGGCATACTAAAAAATGTTCACTGGATTGCAGTTTTGTTGATTCAGACTTCTTAGACTTGATGAATGATAGGAGATGCATCTCTCAACAACTTCTAGTACTTTCAAGCACAGCAACTTTATTATATAGTTAAACACACACAGGCATAGATGTGGACATGCAAACCCATACCCACATATATACACACATGCAGCCTTCTTTTCCTCTGTCTTTTACTTTCTTAGCAGCCATTTGTAAGCAGCAGAGCCAGGATGTTTCTGCAAGAGAGAAAAAATAACAGCACTCTGCTTTTGCTCCATAAGCTTTTTATTCTGAGTGACACCCAGCATTTTATCAACAGGAAAATATTACTGCTCAAGCTACCCACTTCATTTTGCATTGTTTTTGGTTATATGCATGCTAGATTTCATCATATGCATGGTGATAGGAAATTATTACATTCAATGGCAGTATGTAATTTGAAGCTGCGGTGGTGCAGCGGTAGCGTTGTTGCCTCACAGCAAGAGGTTCTCCCGTTCAGTTCTCGGCTGGAGTGCCTTCTTTGTGGAGTCTGCATGTCCTCCCCGTGTTTAAGTGGCATTCGAAAGACATGTGTAGAATGGGCGTGCCTACATTGAAGGTTGGGCATCAAGCTGGCACCTGTAAAAAAATCTACTGCCAATCATTAGCGGACCAGAGGTCCGCTGTGGCGACCCCTAACCGGGAAAAGCTGAAAGAAGAACAATGGCAGTATGTAATTTGTTTCACTGAGAAAGGAAATTAGGGAAGACAACATTTCAGTACTAAACACTATGAAAAAAATAGCTAAAATAAGGTTTTAAAACTACTCCCACTATTAAACTGTGCAAAAAAAAAAAAAAAGAAAATATTTTCCCAAATGACTGGTGGTGAGCACTGTCAAACCTTTATATGTGTAAATGCCAAATTCATTCCCAACTGTAGGTACCCCATTCACAGGAGCAGTACTTCAGCAATGCTCTAACTGTTGTTTCCTGTTAGCTCTTTAAACAAAGCACAGTGGTGCATTGGATAGCATTGTCACCTCACAATTCTCAGCTGAGGTGCCTTCTGTGCAGAGTCTGTATGTCCTCTCTGTGTTTGCATGGGTTTCCTCCAGGTGCTCTGGTTTCCTCCCACAGTCCAAAGACATGCAGTAGGTAAATTGAACACTGTGTGTATATGAGTGTGTGGTATGGAAGGACAGCCACAGCATGGCCAGCCACCCAGTGGTATGAATTTTGGCTGTAGATGATTGTCACTGTTAAACTGACACCCCGACCCCATCTGTAAAAATGGGGAAAAGGGTTTGTGGATGGATGGATGGATTTCAAAATACAGGATGCTACTCTCATCAGAGAGGTGTGCTTTTGTGGTTTTAATTGCAAACAACTCGTTAGACCACACTGACCTCAGTACTTATCAGATACTTCAGTTGAAGCCATATAGAGGGATCAAGAAATATCCGTAGGCAGATGAGTACCACACTAATTAACCACTGTTTATCCATAAAATGCCATTTAGAATGAGGTCTGACTTCACTGAGCAAACTGCAGCTTTTAGCAGCCGAGATATCAACTTCAAAGTGTATTTTTATTTTTATACGTGTAGATATGTATATATATATATATATATATATATATATATATATATATATATATATATAGAGAGAGAGAGAGAGAGGGAGAGAGCGAGAGAGAGAGAGAAAGAGAAAGAGAGAGTTATAATTCATTTTGTGCAAATGTACAGAAGGTAAAACAGTGCGTTCCTTGTTAAATTTAAATGGAGGGAAATTTGGGAGGATATTGGTATATATGAACAGCAGTAATGCCAAGGTGAAGTGTTTTTTTTGCCATGGGTAGTTTGTAGAGGAAGGTTGTTAATGTTTTGCCACTAAACAGAAATCTATACTCAGCTAAACTTAAAAAGCTAAACAATATGTAAAAATGATATGAGGACTGCACTTCCCATTTACTAACATGTAGACAAAGATAGTTTGCATGCTGTATACACATACACCATGCACATAGTCCCTAAAACACAACTCTTTTTATTAGAATAACAACAAAAATAAAATGAAAGACTAATAAAATAAAATAAATAAAACACCACCCATAGCAAGTAAACTGGAAAACAGTATTACCAGCAAAATGAATCTAGTTCAAACTATCCAAATTAAACAACATAAGTTAAATATGAAAAAGCACAAAAAAACTAAAAAACTAAGAAATCTTAATATAACCTTTAAAAAACTACTAAAATGCATTAGAAATAAATTTGCTACCACCAAAAAATCAAATTAGAATTTATTTCTGATCTAGAGTTAAAAGACATTCATGAGATAAACCATTCATATAAATAAGGAGCATTATTCATTGAACTTGATTAGTAGATTAGGTTTGACCAACTTCCATTTAAAATGATGAATTGTTAATGTCAATAGAGAGGTTTCTACACTGAGGAGGTAAGAAAATTTTTGTTACCCTCAAAACTGCATAATCGTGACATTGATACATTTAGAAATGTGGTGTATGGTGTCTGGGAGTGCTAGATTGCATGCTCCCCACAACACTGCTTTTCTTCTGTAATTTAGTGAAAGTTGATATTATATATATAGTTAGATCTCTATCAGTTGATCAAGTTTTCAGAAACTTGAAATTCATATGGTTGAGACCACATGATTGGGTTTTTGAGAACTCAAAGCTTTTGAATGGATTTTGCGGTACAGCGAGGATCGGGAAATTTACCCCTTTCTTCACTGTAGTGCTATCTCAGAGTTGTTATATATAATTTGAAGAGGGTGTGTGTGTGAGGGGGCACAGCAGGGCTTGCCCCCTTGCATAAATGCAAAAAAAAGTAGATTTTTTTTGATGTTCGAGTTTTCAGAAACTCGATCATATTGTCTTGTTCATATGAATTTTGAGTTTCTGAAAACTTGATCATCTGACATAGACCCCTACACACACACACACACACACACACACACACACACACACACACACACACACACACACACACATATGTGTGTGTGTGTGTGTGTGTGTGTGTGTGTGTGTGTGTGTGTGTGTGTGTGTGTGTGTATGTGTGTGTGATTATATCATGCATAGTTATGTGATCAACACAAAAAAACAAGACAAAAACACATTGACTATTTATAATGGTGACAACACTAAAGAACAAAACTCAGTACATTGAAAAAATAAACACATTTCCTTTTCCAATGTACTATCCATAAACATACCACAGATTCAACTCAAATTAGTCTGAATAATGATAATGTTATGGAAAGGGCTTTTCGAGGTAAGCCACATGTTAGGGTTAGCACTGTTTAATGCACTGTTTGATGAAACAATAAAAACAATTAATGGTTAATAATTTTGTCTCACAATTTGTCAGACTTCAACAGACAATCCTGGGGAATCACTAAAGGTCCTAGCATGAACCATAAGGCTATGTTTCCATGATGCTGTATTTTGAGATTCAGACACATATAAGCTATGATGAGGACTTTATTATCAGCTCATTTGCATGTCTCTGAATTGCCTTTTAACTACTCTGATCTGCACTTTGTGGTAGTTAACTGTTGCGACCTATTTGTGTAGCATATGCATCCCTAACACCTCAAGTCACTCTCCTACATCCACACACACACACACACACACACACACACACACACACACACACACACACACACACACACACACACACACACACACAACACAGTCTCTATATTTATCCCTGAGTTGCCTGCTTTTCCCTTATATTTCCTTTCACAGACCTAGACCATCATGGAAATTTGCTGTCCTATGTTGCAAATCATATCCTTGGTTGATAGTGATTCCCCACTAGTTTAAGTGGCTTTAAGACACAATAGTTTAGAGTATACCCTGGTGTCTTATGGCTCCTCCCCATCCTGGTCCCCTTACTGGTTTAGGTGCTGTTACAGCACAAGTGTAGTATCCCTTATGGCTAGTGTTCCCGAACCCGTGATGCCTGTGCTAGTTTAGGTGCCATTATAGAAGAAATGCAGTATCCCATCTGGCTAGTGGCCTCCCACCTAATGTTATAGAATATGCTCATTAGCCTATGGGTGTGTGGAGGTGTGACTGCCACCCAAACCCACACTTTCACATGTACATAAAGCAGACACACGCACACACACACACACACACACACACACACACACACACACACACACACACACACACACACACACACACATACACACACACACACACACGCACATACACACACACACACACACTCAGCCCCTACCCACCCCACTGAAATCATACTCACATTCATTCATCCATTCACACATACATGCACACACTTGCCTAACTCCCCTCACTAACTCCCTACTGCTACCTCCCAGTCAGACACGCACTCATATGACTCTCACATACATTCACTCACATACCTCCTAACCCCACCTTACCACAAAACTCCCAAGCACTTACCTCTTCTGTACTGACAGAACATGACCTTGGCTGCTGGGGAGTAATGACTTGCAAAAATATTCTCCTTCTTCAGTGCCATATTTCATTTTTCACTGAATTGCTTGCCATGAATCCTTTAACTATTACGTATGATGTTTCTTATACATATGCCTCAGAGTACATTGTGTACTGATTTCCTGATTAATTGCTTGCTCCTGTAGATTCACCATCTCTGACTATAGGCATGTGCTGATGGAAAGAAAAACATGCTAATAGCTTTACTAATGCAATAAACAGCTTTTTTCATATGACAGAAAACTACCTTTTTCATGTTTTCCATTTTCTAACCTATTTGATTAGGAAAAAATTGCCTTCAGTGTAAACTAAAAACTGTAGTCTATACTTCCACCTATACAACAACAGGCAAAATTGTTATATTTTAATACTTATAGTAATACAATCAATACAGTTTTACACCCTCCCACCCTCCGGTAGTCCAAAATTATAACATTATATTGCTTATATCCAACAGGACAAACTCTAGCTACAGTACAGTCAAGAAAAAGTGCTTTCTCGTTTTAATACCAATAGCATAAACAGCAGTCACTTATAAGACTCAATTCAACCTCACATTTAAAATACTTATGCATACTATACAGAACCACCTTTACAATATTGCATGAAATTTACTTCAAGAAAATGATATACACATATTACTTAGAATAAAATATTTTTGAACATTAATGAAAAAGTGGGAATTGTGCTTTAGAGTCCTTCCACTAATTTAACACAGTCATCAAATTTCCACTCTTTTTAATCACTTCTTGCAGAAGCACATTTCTCATGTCTAAGTGGCATCTTATGGAAATAACACTTGACAAGTCTTCCTTTTATTTCCTAATTCCAGGTTATTGCTGGTCTTCTTCTTCACATCTCACTCACCTAATACTGGCATTTTTTTTTAAGTTCAATGTACTCTTGATTTTTTTAGTTAGCTCCTGGGGTTTATTTATTTATTTTTTTGCTCAATTATTTTTCTTTGGAACAATCAAAAAGGTTCCACTGCCAGATTATCTCTATGGGTTTTGTAATTGTCCAAATAATGAGAACAGAGTCACCTTCAACTTGCTTGCTCACTCTTTGTTGGGTTAGCTTTTTATTTCTTCCTTCATCTGTTCTGCATCCAACAATGTATTTGATCATTTAGAGAAAAAAATATTCTAAAGACAGCTGGGATAAGCTTGCTTCCCTTCTGCCTAGTATACAACAAATAATCATTTTCAACAAACACTCTGGTGTAATTGATTTTTAATTATTTTCCCTTCTGCCACAGTTTTATCAGCAGCAGCTCTTTCTGCTTGTATGACTGGATGTTTACTAATATAGGTCTTGAGTGTTTTCTCATGGCAAGATCTGAAGCATTCACAAGGTATGCCCTTTGAATTAACAAACCTGCTGTGGAACACCAGTCCAGTTGCTTATTTGCATGTTCATAAAATTAACACAATCTATTCATTCCAGTTTCTCTCTCATACTGTGGAAAATGCTCTGTCTTCTGACACTACCATTTTGTGAAGGAGCTCTTCTTGTGAAGCTTCGTATTCAATGTCTTTTCTTAATTTTAGCCTCTGATTTCTGCAGTTTTATCATCTCATCTGAATAGCCGCCTAAAGCATATTCTATTCTTTCCAACCTTTTGTCATTTGACTTTATATATTTTTCCAATGTCTTCCTTATTTTAAACACCTCTGAATGCATTTGATTTACTTTTCCCTAAATTACTGGAAGCCATAACTCCTATGCCAAAGCTGAAACTTGAACTGCTTTTTGGTGAATATCTGCAAGTCTCTTCCTCACCAGAGTTTTTCTTCTCCCTTTCTAGTTAGTTTTCACTTACTTTCTCCAGATTTATTTCCTTGCTGACATTCATGTCATGTAGGAACTAATTGGCAACTGAATTTTATCCAAACTGATAGCTTTTATTGGCTTTTTTACATCACTTTAATTTTTTCACACTGGGACAGTTCTAATCAACCTGCTTGTCAGAGTATAGCCATCTTGGAATCACCTAAGTTTAATTTATGTCTTGATAAAAATTTAAAGAAGAAAAGAATTCTAATCTGTTTAAGAACATTAAATGTGCAGAAAGAATAAATAGTACACTATATCTCTATGCACACCCATGCTGTTTCCAGACCAGAAGTCTCACTGCAGTAAATTTCGATGATGTTTTGAAATACCGTTGTAATGTTTCTGTTGTAACTTGGTCATGGCGGGCAAAGGGATGCATAATTGTTGAAAATAAATAAATAAAAACATTCTTTGTTAGCTTTGCACTGTAAAACAAATTTTTACACAGCTCCATACAGGATACTGACTCAAAGTTAATTGTTTTAGACATAGTTTTGCATGCTAAAACTGTAGTATCCAGATGTCCCTTGATGGATATTTTTCATACTTATTTGTGATCTTATCCCAGTTCCTTTAAATATTCTTAATGGCAGTACAGAGAAAGAAATCACTGAAAATAAAGTTCACAGTGTAAATACAGCATTTTTGTAACAAGTTCTGTCTACCCTAAAGAAAAAAAAGTAACTATTAAACACATAGGCCATTCCAAGCTATTCACACTTTTCCCACCAAATCTCACTTCCTCTTTTTTGTTTAACTATTCACTGGATAAGGTGGATTTTCTCATTAAGACTTTCCTTTTCAGAGTTGAGTACATTGAATTCAGTCATAAGAAGGTTCTGGTGCATGAGCCTCACATTTCATAATGGCCCGATTTAATATTCTGATTTTTGCCTCACATTTTTCGTCTGTTCCTCTTACAATTTGTGTTTTTTTGGCAAGTCATTGAGGATAGAAGTAATTGAATAATTATAGGCATTTGAGTTTCAGATGTCATATCCTTTAGAAAATGTATACTAATGTAAAATCTGATATTTTAACAACTTTGTAAGGTTATAAAAAATGTTTTGTTCAACAGAACTATCTCAGGTAATCTAAGCTGGGCTTCTGGACATTGGCTTGTCAGTAGCTTATTGATCCAGGGCTGCTGGGCGTAATGGCTGGCATGCACTAGGCCAACAGGAGCACATACTCTCCTCTCATCGTTAGCATAGGTCCCTGGTATAGGTTGGAGTAGGCCAGGTCCTTGACCTACTTTTCACTGGCAAATACCCATGCTCATTTGGAGATATTAGTAAACATGGCTAACTCACCTAGAGACATATTTTATACCATCAGGTGTCTAGCCCTGTCATGGTGATGCTCAGCCTATTTATTTCCTTGGAATTAGGAGTGGAGTATGACAGAGTGGGCTAGCCTGACTGGTTTCATGGAGTCCCCTGCTTTGTCCCTTCGAACCTTTCCCCATAGGTAGCTACCATACTTGCAATGCCTGGCTGGCTGGAAAATGATGTGTGGTTCCCCACCCACCATCCCTGACTCAGTGACATGTGCCACTCAATAGCACAAGCTTACAGTGGCCTTTTCTATGAGCAGTTGCTTACCTACTGGTAGGCATTACTAATATGTTGGCCAACCCCAGAGAAAGGCATGGCTGGAATTGACTGGTCAAGCCCATCCTTCCCTGACCAGTTCACTCCAGCACTTGTGCTGCTACTTAAATACTGGTCAGCTGAGTCACAATCAGGGCTTTGTCCCTCTATGCCACAGTCAGGATTGCCATCAAAGTTAGTTTTGTTATTTTTTTTTTATATATATTTGCTGTGAACATACAGTTTAATTCAGTATTACAGAATCTGCAACTCCAGTCACCTCAATTCCTCCTGTACTAAGAAGACCTCAGGTTACCAGTGGTGGTGATGAGGTAGGCAGGAGTGCTGTTCTGTATCATTACTAAAGTATCACTCATTACAGTGTAGTTTTCTGATTGTTAGACTTCAGTTTATTTAAAAATTATAGAATTTGTTTGTTTGTGTCTTTCGGCTTTTCCCAGTTAGGGGTCGCCACAGCAGAACTCCGGTCCGCTAATGATTGGTAGTTGATTTTTATGTGCCAAGTTACCAGCCCTGATGCACAACCTTCAATGAAGGTACGCCCATTCGCACATGTCTTTACGCAGAAGACGCTCTAGCTGAGAATCGAACCGGACAGCGTCTTACTGTGAGGCGACAATGCTACCGGAGCACCACTTACTTAAATTATATAACTGTAACCAAAATACAATTTATGCATGGTGAATGGGAAAAAGACAATTAAAAAATACTGTATACTTACAGACTCATTCAGTAAAATGAAACGGTATTCTCAGATGTGGTTTAGGCTGATCAGAAAGCACAAAATGTGTTACTTCTTACATTTTCTGTAAATGTCTGATGCTGCTACCTTTGGATGGGGACTAAAATATGGATGCATTAGTCCCTCTCATGCCTGTAAGTAAGATATGCACTTTTGCAAAGCAACCTGTCATAATGATATTGAAATCAATTTTTTAATGACAAGTTTCCAGACTGTGTGTGTGTGTGTGTGTGTGTGTGTGTGTGTGTGTATGTTTGTATGCATGCATGCGTGTATGTATAAGTACATGCATGTATGTGGGCTTTGCTGTTCATACAAATTCTTAAATATTATCATCTCTGAGTCTTCACATCTCAGATTTGATTGCCACAGTAGCTGGTACCCCCAACTATGGGCAATGTGTCTCATTGAAAATGTGGAGTTTGCAGTTGTAGGCATCATGCAAAAGAAAAAATCCTTTAAAATGCATCACTTATATTCATTGCAATCATTCTTTTTTTAAAGGAGTTTGTTTATATTATGCAAAAAACAAGTAATCTCTGTGGTATCCCTTAAGTCTCAAACAACCCACTATACAAGGGGTCTATGTTAAATGAACGAACGATCAAAATGTCAAATACAACATACTCGACAATGTTTGATCGATCGTTCATTTAATTGGAAACTCCAAATGCCGAAATTTGGAGTTCAGATATGTTTTGGTCGGCCATCCCAGTCAGTGTAGCATGTGAAGTAGACACGCTACACTGTTCGGAATGGTGACGTCACAGGCTGCTTTGTTTAATATACCAACTCCAAGATCACAGTACATTGGGGAAAGGGCAATTTCCTGGTAATCACTTTTTGCGATTACTGGGAAATTGCCCTTTCCCCAATGTACAGCGATCTCGGAGTTGGTATATTTAGTTAGGAGGGGTGTGGGAGGTGAAGCCCTCCCCACTTCATTTTAAAAGTAGGTGTGTTTGTGTAGGTGTGTTAGTGTTTGAATTATGTGAGTGTGTAGGGGTTTGTATGCATTAGTTGTATGTGTGTGTTTTGTATGTTAGTGTAAGGGAGGTGTGGGACAAACAAAATCTTTCAATTTTGTTTGTTTCAGGCTTTTGAGGGTTCGAGGTTTTGAACTTACGATCATAGTGTGTCGAGTATGTTGTACTCGACATTATGATTGTTTGTTCATTTAACATAGACCCTATACAAGTATAGTGGGTCCAAAACAAAACAGTGTAAGAAATATCTCTGTATGGAAGTTTTTCACTTCCAGTATGTCTAGTTAATCATTATATATTAAAATTCAGAAAAACCCCCCAGAAAATTGTAGTACAAGTACTGAACTTAAAAACGTCCTAAATAAAAAAAAACTCATTCTGAAATATTATTAATATTATACAGAATTACTAATTCTAGCAGGTATTCAGAAGTAATCCAAGCAGGGTAGATAATCTGTTTCCAGTCAAAAATCCTTTATTAAACACTCAGGCAAGTGATCTAAACAAAACAAAAAATAAACAGTAACACTATTTAACAATAAATGAAGCAACTATAACTTTAGCTGTCATCATATCAGGTGTGTCGCTTTATTTAGGATTAAATCTGAAGTTGCCTGTGTAACATTTCCTTTGTTTATACTATGTATCAAACATTTCTTTCACCCATAATGCTGCATTTACCGTACATACGTTATTTTGATTACATCTAAGAGAAGCATTGTTTGTACATTGCTAATGCCTCTGTTTCACAATTCTCAGCACATAACCTTAAGGGAAATGTGCACATACAGTTATCTTCTTCTAAGATTTAGGGTGTCTTTTCTTGGGTAATAAAACTAATAAACTTACATTATATAACCAAACTATTCTTATGGAGTGGTTAAATATTACTATTGTTATGTAGTAACTACTGATTACCGTTTTTCTGTAGTAGTTACTTATTTTTGCTATTACTTTTACAGTAGTTACATATTACTATTACTTCTACAGTAGTTAGACAGTACTATTCTTAAGTAGCAGTTACTTATTAATATGCTTCTGTAGTAGTTACATAGTACTATTACTTCTACAGTAGTTACATATTACTATTACTTCTACAGTAGTTACATAGTACTATTACTTCTACTGTTGTTACACAGTACTATTCTTAAGTTGCAGTTACTTAATATGCTTCTGCAGTAGTTACATATTAATATTATTTCTACAGTCGTTACATAATACTATTACTTCTACAGTAGTTACACAGTACTGTTCTTAAGTAGCAGTTACTTATTAATATGCTTCTGTAGTAGTTACATATTACTGTTACTTCTACAGTAGTTACATAGTACTATTACTTCTACAGTAGTTACACAGTACTATCCTTAAGTAGCAGTTACGTACTAATATGCTTCTGTAGTAGTTACATATTACTATTACTTCTACAGTAGTTGCATAGTACTATTACTTCTATAGTAGTTACACAGTAAGTAGCAGTTACTTATTATTATGCTTCAGTAGTAGATACATATTCCTGTGCAGCACTTCCATAGATTGCACACATTCTTACATTGTAGTTACATATTATTATTCTTATGTAGTAACTACGTATATTACTACACTTCAGTACTTGTTAC